>NC_059426.1:170394767-170457267 GCF_021028975.2 Sphaerodactylus townsendi
GTGGGGGTGTGGTGAGGGCATGGCGGGGACGTTCCGGGGCAGGACGGGGGCAGATTCTGCATGGGCCAAAAACAGCGGTGTGAAAACGGTGTGAAAACAGTATAAACCCTTTTACACCGTTTTAAACCCTTTTACACCATTTTCACACTGCTGTTTTTGGCCAAGGCGGAATCAGCCTAAGAAATGAATAAAAGCTTCATTTGATATTCTTTTCCGAATATCAACGTTGCAATATTTCTTGGTTACCTTTTCTTTAGACTTTTCTTCTAAAGTCAAGTTTTGCATCATGGACTGTTTTTATACAGAGCAGAATTCTTATCCAGAGCTTTTGAGGTTTGAAATGCTATCTTATTCGTACGTCTGGTCAATGACTGTCTTAATTAAAAAATGGAACAGATTGATAAACCCACAAGCCATGTGTGATTCGTGATGTCGGATCCAGGCTGGGGGGCTCAGTTCCATCCTGTGTATTTCTGGATGAGTGAAAGACCTTTGCCATCTGGGAGGTAGGAAAAATTAAAAAACTGAAAATAGAAACAGATTTTGTGTGATGTATTGTCGAAGGCTTTCACGGCCGGATTCAACTGGTTGTGGTGGGTTTTCCGGGCTGTGAGGCCCTGGTCTGGTGGATCTTGTTCCTAACGTTTCGCCTGCATCTGTGGCTGGCGTCTTCAGAGGTGTATTACGGAGAGGAGTCTGTTACTTCGGACAAGAACATTAGAACGTAAGAACAAGACAGCTGGATCAGACGAGAGTCCATCCAGTCCAGCACTTTGCTACTCACAGTGGCCCACCAGGTGCCTTTGGGAGCTCACGTGCAGGATGTGAAAGCAATGGCCTTCTGCTGCTGCTGCTGCTCCTGAGCACCTGGTCTGCTAAGGCATTTGCAATCACAGATCAAGGAGGATCAAAGATTTTGACACTGGACACATTGTGTAACAGACTTCCCTCTGTGATACACCTCTGAAGATGCCAGCCACAGATGCAGGCAAAACATTAGGAACAAGATCCACCAGACCATGGTCACACAGCCCAGAAAACCCACAACAACCAGATTTTGTACGTTTTGAAAGGCTGATATCTAAGGCGGGACCCAGAGATCTCCCGGAATTACAACTGATCTCGGCATGACAGAGATCAGAAAACAGCTTGTCTGGGGGAGAGACTCCATAGTATTATATTTTACCTCCCAAACCCCATCTACCCCAGGGTCCGCCCGCCAAATCTCCAAGAATTTCCCAATCCAAAGTTAGCAACGCTTCTAATGACCAAGATTCAATGCGTATGTAACCTCTATCTGTGGATTCTGTGGGGCAGAACTTGGAATGAGTTTGCAACAACAAATTTTAAAAAACCAAAATGGTTTACTTTCTTAACATATAACATCAACATTTAACATCACACTTCAAGGTCCTGTTCAGGTTGCATTTTCAAGTCCTTATATTTACAGTCTACTGATACTGCCAAGTCCAATTCTTCTTTGGAAGACTCCTGAAGACTCCAAGGGCTTGGTGAATAGGATTCAACATGATGAAGGCTCTAGGAGAACTCTGTACCCATTATAAACTAAGCAAAAAGAAACCCTGAAACAATAAACTCCAACATTTACAACATAGCAAAAATAAACAACTCCCTTCCCACTAGTTCCCAACAACATTGCAGTTACCTTAACAAGGTGTTAAGGGCTTATCCAAACCAAGGTCCAAGTCTGGTAGCCTGGTCTCCTCCAAACTACATGAGCTCTGCAGCCTCTTGCTGCTTTGAGTCTCCACCCCTTACTGGGTCAACCCATTCTGAGCATGGGGGTCACACATATGTATGTGGAAGGAACAAATGAGGGGGAGGCATCTCAGAAATAGGAGTCCTGCCACGCTGGCTACTCCAGCTATGCAAACGCCTTCTCTGGCTCTGTGGGGGGGAGGTAGATGCATGCTGGAATTGACCCTAGAATCCCTGAGGCAGGTGACAATAGAGGAAATTGTGCTCACCGGCCTGCTCCTCCCTCACCGTTGTCTTCTTTTCTAGATCTTCTGCGGTTCTGTCAGTGAACACCAGGCCTATGTGCTTCCGGCATTACCCGTCCTGGCAGTTCCAAGGTCTTAGCCTCAGGTGGCGTTGCCACCCTCCAGGCTAGGCCTGGAGATCTCTAGGAATGACAGATGATATCTAGGCAGAGATCAGGGATCTAAGCAGTGGCGTAGGAGGTTAAGAGCTTGTGTTTCTAATCTGGAGGAACTGGGTTTGATTCCCAGCTCTGCCGCCTGAGCTGTGGAGGTTTATCTGGGGAACCAAAGCTGCTTCCGCCTTTCCCCTCTTGTCCATTTTATCCTCACAATAATGCTGTGAAGTAGCTTAGGCTGAGAGCATGCATGTCTGGCCCAATGTCACCCAGCCACGTTTCATGGCAGAGCGAGGATTCGAACCAGGGTCTCCCAGAACCTGGTCCAACAGGGCGGACTTGAGTGGTGGACTCTTATTTGGTGAGCCAGGTGTGTTTCCTCACTCCTACACATGAAGCCTGCTGGGGTGACCTTGGGCGAGTCACAGTTCTTCAGAACTCTCTGAGCCCCACCTGCAGAGGTGGGATCCAGCAGGTTCTCACCAGTTCCCGAGAGTGGGTTACTAATTATTTGTGTGTGCCGAGAGGGGGTTCCTAATTGGGTCCGCTTTTCCGTCTCCACACCCTCACCTCCCCCTCTCTTCTCTCAGAGTCTCGGAGCCTGGAGCTGGCTAGCTAGCAAGAGGGAGGGACCTCCTTTAATCCACTGCTGGGTCCAGGGGACTCTTTAGTTGTTTCTGTTGGCAGTAGACGATAGGACTTGCTATAATGAGTTTAAATGATGGACAGAAAGATACCAGCTGGAAATTAGGAACTTTTTTTTTACAGTAAGAGTTTTTTACAGTAACAGAGAAATTATTAATGCCCTGCCCCCAGAATGCCCGGCCACGCCCACGTCATGCCCCGCCCAGCCCCATTGGTGCTACACCACTGTTTGAATCCCACCGCCATGGGAACCTGTTAGTAAAATTTTTGGATCCCACCACTGCCCACCTGCCTCACAAGGTGTCTGTTGCGGGGAGAGGAAGAGAAAGGAGCTTGTAAGCCACCTTGAGTCTCCTTACAGGAGAGAAAGGTGGGAGATATATCCAAACTCTGCTTCTTCTATACTACACTACACAACAGTGGCTCTCAGCTCAACACTGCTCTCTTCTCCCTGTACAGTCCTGAGCCAAATGAAGATTGTTATCTTGACAAGAAGATGTGAATGTGTGCACCAAGCACATCAGCATGAAGTATCACCTGCGGAGAAAGCTGAAAAGACAAAAAGTAGCCGAGCAGATTTGTGGCTCATCAGAAGGAATTATTGCAGAGTTCTCAGCAAGTGACTCCCATGAGTTCACTTTGAAGCTCTGCTAAAGAAGAGGGATCTCGTAGGCTGAGCCACGAGAGAATGGTGGGTGTGGGGGGAATACTGGAGGTGAACGATTTCACGCTGTCTGTTAGCTTCAGACTTCAGAGGGGAACTATAAAACCGCTGAAGAAATAGGCTGGGACCTGCGCAGCCTTCCTTTCTAACGTTCTGATGGTTTCAGAGGGTAGCCATTTTGGTCTTCAGTAAAAACAATTAGGTTTGCACCTTGGAGACTAACAATAATTTCCGAAGATAAGCAGGCATAAGTTCCTTGTATTAGTTTGACAAGATTTTAAAAAGGCTCTGTGAGTGCCTATGTTGCCCCAGCAACATTCAAATACGTACCATTTGTGGTAAAAAAATCTCCACCATGCCCCACTGCAGGCCCTGAAAGGCGCATAGCCATCATGGTTCATCTTCATAGGTGTGAATCCTCATTGCCCTCCAGAGGCAAAGTTGGACTACAGTTCCCATCATCCCCTGCCAGCATAGGGATGATGGGAACTGTAGTCCACAACATCTGGAGGGCCGCGAGTTTGGATAATCTGTATTCTATCCTTGGACTGCGCAATGGATTTGATTTGAGCTTCTTTGAATAAGTTGGTAAGACTCTGTGGCCCATTCCAAGACGTGGAGTAATACAATGTAATCTCCAAACCGCTTTCAGGGCTCTTTGAAGCTGTGCAGAATGGCAAAATCCACTCGCAAACAGTTGTGTGAGTGGCTTGAAAACACATTATTTTGCGTGTGCAGAAGGGGCCCTAGTTTAGAGGTTAAAGTGTCAGACTAGGGCCCCTTCCGCACCTGCAGAAGAATAAGGCACTTCCAATCCACTTTCACAATTGTTTGCAAGTGGATTTTGCTATTCCGCACAGTCAAATCCGGCTGCAAAGTGGATTGAAAGTGGATTATTCTGCTTGTGCGGAAGGGGCCTAGGATCTGGGAAGCCGAGGTTCGAATCCCCATTCTGCCATGGAAAATTGCTGGGTGAATTTGGGCCAGTCACTGTCAGCCTTGGCCCTGGCAAGTATTTGGATGGGAGACTACCAGGGGCATGATGCAGAGGCAGGCAGTGACAAACCACCTCGTAATGTCTGTTGCCTTGGAAACCCTATGGGGTGGCCGTAAGTCAGCAGAGACTTGATGGGAAAAAAGAGAAAAAGACCCACTTTGAGGTGGGACGTTCACATCTACCCCGGAGAGGAGCTGTGTTCTTCCCCTCTTACGTTAATGGGCCTTTCTCTTCCTTTCTTTTCCCTTTGATGCTGGCAACTAAAGATAACTAGGAACGGCTCTGGCGCTGACTTGGAAGGGGGGTGGCGGGTGGCTGGACTATCATTGCTCTGGCCTTGGGAAGCTCACCTCCCCAATGGCTCTTTCCTTCCACTGCGTCTTTCTCACATTCCAGGGGGGAAGGGAGAAGAAGAAGAAGAAGAGTTTGGATTTATATCCCCCCTTTCTCTCCTGTAGGAGACTCAAGGGGGCTTACAATCTCCTTGCCCTTCCCCCCTCACAACAAACACCCTGTGAGGGAGGTGGGGCTGAGAGAGCTGCGAGAAGCTGTGACTAGCTCCAGAAACACTCCAGCTGGAGTGGTGTGGGAAGGCATTTGGCTGGAATTTCAGATACTCTCTCCATTAGCTCAGGTGGTGCAGAGCTGGAATTAAACTCCGGTTCCTCCAGATTAGATACACGAGCTCTTAACCTCCTACGCCGCTGCCGCTCTTAACCTCCTACGCGTGATCAGACCTGGCTTTCGCAAAGGAGCAGCAGTGGCATAGGAGGTTAAAAAGCTCATGTATCTAATCTGGAGGAACCGGGTTGGATTCCCCGCTCTGCTGCCTGAGCTGTGGAGGCTTATCTGGGGAATTCAGATTAGCCTGTACACTCCCATACACGCCAGCTGGGTGACCTTGGGCTAGGCACAGCTTCTTGGAGCTCTCTCAGCCCCACCTACCTCACAGGGTGTTTGTTGTGAGGGGGGAAGGGCAAGGAGATTGTAAGCCCCTTTGAGTCTCCTGCAGGAGAGAAAGGGGGGATATAAATCCGAACTCTTCTTCTTCTTCTACATCCTGTTGTTATCAGTAAAGACTTCTGATCCAGAGTCTCACATCGACTTCAGTCACAGAACCAGACAACCACAACTCAGAGACAACTGTGCCGAACTGGTTAACCTTTGGAATGGCGCAGGACCATTTGCAATGTCGGAAGCGTTCAAGGAAGCACGGGCCCATCTCCGAAAGGCCAATACGAGCGTCAGTCGGCCCTGGTCTGAGTGGGAAACGTGAGAAAAGCCGTGTGAGTCGCCACGTTCACTGGTGCAGCTTCAGAAAGCTGTGACGGCAGCCGTCGTGTAAAGGCGGCTGCGGCTTCTCGAATGGAAGTAAAAAAAACCAAACCCTCCAGCTTTCTGACATGTCTCTGCACCTGCACCTCGTTTCCTTTCCCATCTGAAAGGAGGCAGCCCCGAAAGCCATCGCAGAAAACAATTTATTTACTAGGTACGATGCCGAGCGATAGAGTGGGCACAGAGAGAGTTCATTAGAACTTGGGACTCAAAGACGCTGAGGACGTGACATGTCACCCGAGCATCTTCCTTCCTAGCTTCTCACACAACAATCTGCCCCTCTTACACAAACACCTTCTTGCCAACTCGAAAAATCAGCAGAGCTCTTCTCCGGTCAATTGCGAGAGGCTGGTGACGAAGAAACGCTGTCTCGAATTCTGGCCAGCGCTGATCAAAGCAATTGACTCTCAGCCTAGAACGATTTCTCCTCTCTCTACTGTGAACCACTATAGGTTAGCTATCTAGGAATTCCTGGCCTCCATCCTACAGCCTTTATTACATCAACTAAATATTAACGCCATGATCTTGTGAAATAAGGTTAGGTGGTTTAAAATTAGGTTATACAACTCCAAATTCAATTTTATTTTAGAAAAGGGGACAACCATCAAATCAGTTCTGGAATCACAAAAAAATATGAAATAAACTGTACTTATCAATCCTATAGATCAGAGTTGTCCAACTCTGGCACTTCAGATGTTCATGGACTACAATTCCCATGGGGCCATGCCAGCAGGGGCTGATGGGAATTATAGTCCATGAACATCTGAAGCACCAGAGTTGGACACCTCTGCTGCAGTGGTGGGATCCAAAAATTTTAGTAACAGGTTCCCATGGTGGTGGGATTCAAACTGTGGCGTAGCGCCAATGGGGCTGGGTGGGGCACGATGGGGAGGTGGCCGGGCATTCCGAAGATGGGGCATTCCTGGGTGGGGCTGTGGCAAGGACGCAGCCGCTGCGCCGGTCCTTGGGCAGGAAACGAATGCACGCAGGCACAGGCTGCCACGCACACCGGTGCACCTCCTGCTAGACTGCTTCAAGTTCTGCGCGCTACTGCTGAGAGGAGGGGCGTAACTAAGGCAAAAATCAGGTGGCAAAATCACCAATTAGTAACCCCCCCCTCGGCACACACAAATAATTAGTAACCTACTCTCGGGAACCTGTGAGAACCTGCTGGATCCCACCTCTGCTCTGCTCTAGATTAACAATCCCGACGAAATTCTATTACTGCTCGAAAGAAACTAGCTATGTCTTCACATGCAGTTGGATCAGAAATGTTTAATAAACCAGATAGCTTTACAATATCAGGAAGTCCAACTCTATGAATTAAAACAGGGTTTATATATTTCTCATGGATCACATCATAAAAATGAATTACAGACTCAACGCGACCCATCCCACAGGGACATAGCCTCTCTTCCTGAGGAATGTTATGAAACCTTTCATACGGTAATGCAGAGAAGGCATAAATTAACTCTAGCGAGTGAAAAAGATCTGCGTTGGATAGCAATTCAGAATTACTCTTGTGCCGAAGGATGGCTTGACCCCTAGAGGGAGGCTTGGGAAGTCAGTCATTTACAGACAGATCCTCAAACTAATGGCTCAAAAAGTCAGAGGAGCGTCATCAAGGGGCTGAGATCAGCCTCGTCCCTTTTCCTTGGATGCCTGTTCAATGACACGGGAGCGTAGCCCATCGCTGGACATCTCACTGATGAGAGTTCGGAAAAAGTAAATCCTCGTCTGAGGCCACTTGGCACTTTGGCAGGGAAACTGGCCAGCTACCCAGAAAAAAATGGTGACAAAGGAAAAAAATGGGTTGAAACTAACAGGAATTAAGTTGCATTACTTATGGCTGGTGATTGGAGACAATGGTTAAGGGAGAAGGAGGAGGAGGAGGAGGAGGAGGAGGGGGAGGGGGAGGAGGAGGAGGAGGAGAAGGAGAAGGAGAAGGAGAAGGAGAAGGAGAAGGAGAAGGAGAGGAGAAGGAGAAGGAGAAGGAGAAGGAGAAGGAGAAGGAGAAGGAGAAGGAGAAGGAGAAGAGGAGGAGGAGGAGGAGGAGTTTGGATTTATATCCCCCCTTTCTCTCCCGTAGGAGACTCAAAGGGGCTTATAAACTCCTGTCCTTTCCCCCCTCACAACAAACACCCTGTGAGGTAGGTGGGGCTGAGAAAGCTCCGAGAAGCTGTGACTAGCCCAAGGTCACCCAGCTGGCGTGTGTGGGAGTGCACAGGCTAATCTGGTTCCCCAGATAAGCCTCCACAGCTCAGGCGGCAGAGCTGGGAATCAAACCCGGTCCTCCAGATCAGAGTGCACCTGCTCTTAACCTCCTACGCCAGAGTGTAAGAACCAACAGAGCTCACCGTGAGGATCACAGACAGGGACAGAGGGAAAGGAAACTGTGCCCAGGGCACGACCTGCCCGCTCACCCTCACCCCATCCCCAGTTTGCCCATTCCTAACCACACCCTGCTCTGATCTGCCCATGCCCTGATCCGCCCACGCCATGCCCCTCACTCTTTGCAGGTTGCACATGAGGACTGATCCATTCAGGGGAGGAGGAGCCTGTGTGCCGGCTCTCCCCATTTGGTCGGGGCCTCCATAGGAGGCCGGGGGGGCGGAGCAAACCTGTGAACCACATGCCCAGGCAGAGGCTGCTGGTGGCTTACACACCCTCTGGCAGGAAGGGGAGTTCATCCAGGGGCCAGCGCCCAGATGGCTCCCACTGTCTTGCTGCTCTGGGCGTTGGTGTTTCCCCCCATGTACCAGTGGTCACTTGGGGACAGCAGATGTGCTGTGCCGGATCCATCCCCTATGTTGCACCTCTGCTTCCTTTGCCAGCACACCAATAAAACAGCTGGGGCCAGATTTTATCCACAATGGGTTTTCTGTGGGCGTTTCCCCACTCACCACGATCCTCCCTATGCCACGCGCCCGGGCGTCATCAAAAGGCACCATTTACAAGAGCGGCAGGGATGCCGCGGGCTGAGGGGGCACGACAGCGGCAGCGTCGGGTGCGGCTGTGCTGTCGCCGCCCCTGTCGTGGGGAGTGCTAGGGGACCCCGCACTACTTGAGGAGAGTAGCGCGGGGCTTAAGGTAAGTGGGGAAAGGCCCCAAGTCTCCTTCTGCCCCCTCAGACCACTTCCTCCCCTCCTTGGGTGGCAAAACGTTTTGGGGGTAAAAACCATGCAGAACTCCATGGAGGAAACATTTTACTTCCTGCCTCAAAATCATTATTTGATTTGTGCAGAAGGGGCCAAAGTGAGTCTGTGGTAGGAGGGCTGCCGAGCCGGATACCCCCAATTGAAATTAATCTCTGTAAATTGCCAAACCATAGCAAGGCTCCCTTGGATTTCGCACTCAGCGGAATTGCTGGACTCGTTCCTCGCGGAGCCGCTTCGCTCGGCTCACGTTGACCTTCTAATTTAATTCATTCCGAATGCTTATTTTTTATAAGTGGCACTTGGACATCTGAGTGCGCTGCCAAAAGTGGGAAGACCTTGTTAAAATCATTTCACAAGCACCACAGTCAATAAGGACTAAATGCCTCTTAGCTGGGATCGAGAGCAACACTGAGTCTGAAGCCAACATTTCATGCCAGTTTGGGACAGCCTTGCTTAATGACCATTTGTGAAGTGCTGAATGAGAGCCTCTTGATTTGGTGAAAGTACAATAATATTGGGTCACCATTAACAATAGACCAGGGGTCTGCAACCTGCGGCTCTCCAGATGTTCAAGGACTACAACTCCCATCAGCCCTTGCCAGCATGGCCAATTGGACATCGGGAGAGCCGTAGGTTGCACACCCCTGCAATAGACAATACTCCAGACTACGGAGATCAATTCTCTTGGAGAACATGGATGCTTTGGAGGGTGAACTCTATTGCACTGCACTCTGCTGAGATTCCCCCTGTCCCCCACTCATCCTCCTCGGGCTCCACCTCACAATCTCCAGGAATGTCCCAACTCACACTTGACAGCCCATCCATGCCTCGCAAGTGTCCTCAATGCGACCGGCCCTGTCTTATCAGATCAGAGGGAGGCATTTTAATCATGCTCAGGAAACCCAGTGGATTTTTCACTGCGTCAAGAACACGGCGAGAAAGAGCGGGCTTCAAATCCCACAGCCCTCCCGGCTCCCATCATTATTCTCCTGAAAGCGTTTTAAAATTAGCTGGCGGATCAAAACGTTCCACCGAGCGAGAGGGAGATCGCAGGAGGCATGTCGTTCCTCGCTAGGGGAAAGCTCGGGCACGACTGGAAAAAGAACGTTAATAACTTTGAGCCTTGTGGGGACGATCAGTTCTCTGCAACATCAGGTTTGCAAGGTTTGATGGCCTTAAAAAATACCCCCCCCCCCCCACCAATCTGTAGTTCGGAAGAAGAATAACAGCGAAGTTCTAACAACTGTAATAATTGTCCTTTTCATATAATGTTGCAATCTGAAGCACTTTACGAGCGTCAGCGTCCTGTAATCATTATAATGATCCCGTGAATAAGGTCGGTGTTATCGCCCCTCGATTTCAGACAGGAAACAGACAGGGCAATCCTGAACAGAGTTACCCCTTTCTAAGTCCATTGAATTCAAGGGGCCTAGGAGGGTGTTAACTCATCTTTGGAGCTGTGAGAGCCGATAGCTTGCCCACGACCGTCTAATGAATGGGTGTCAGAAGCAAAGCGTGGCTTTCTTGACAGCCACGGCACCGGATCAGCCATGCAATGGTTGGACTAAGCTGAATACTATTCAACCCACTGGAAGCTTAATACTTATTCAAGATCCGTGAATCAGAAACGATATTATTGCACTGGCAATTGAGGCGGGAGATTACATAATATGATGTTGTCAGGCTGAAACCTGATTCTTGAGAATGGCATTTTGTCTAATGGGAGTCAAGGCCTTTGACCAAAGAACATTAGTGTAATAGATTGTCAAAGGCTCTGCATTGTGCCACAGAGGCCCCTTCCGCACAGGCAGAATAATGCACTTTCAATCCACTTTCAATGTGCTTTGCAGCTGGATTTTACTGTGCAGAATAACAAAATCCACTTGCAAACAATGATGAAAGTGGATTGAAAGCGTATTATTCTGCAAGTGCAGAAGGAGCCAGAGAGAAACACATGTTACCGTGTCATGCCTCTGAAGCACTCGTATGCATTGTTTGTTTCACTATATCAGCAGCCTGAATACAGTCTTATTTTGTTATCTCTGCCTTGTTTTACTGGGCTCCCCTGTTCCCTCCCCCCCTTTTTCCCTTTGGTTACTTATACCTCTGAACATGCCAGCCATAGATGCAGGTGAAACGTTAGGAGCAAAATCTACCAGACCGCGGTCACACAGAACCCACAACAGCCAATGTTAGTGTACTTTAAAAGGTGTGAATTTTGCCTCAGGAGGCGTCGAGTTTGAGAGATGTTTGAGAGAAAGAAGAAGAAGAAGAGTTTGGATTTATATCCCCCCTTTCTCTCCTGCAGGTGACTCAAAGGGGCTTACAATCTCCTTGCCCTTCCCCCCTCACAACAAACACCCTGTGAGGTGGGTGGGGCTGAGAGAGCTCCGAGAAGCTGTGACTAGCCCAAGGTCACCCAGCTGGCGTGTGTGGGAGTGCACAGGCTAATCTGAATTCCCCAGATAAGTCTCCACAGCTCAGGCGGCAGAGCTGGGAATCAAACCCGGTTCCTCCAGATTAGATACACGAGCTCTTAACCGCCTACGCCACTGCTGCGCAGGTTTAGACTAGGTGGTCAATTCACCACTTTGAGGTCAGGAAGCATTTCTCCTCCAGACCAAATTGGTTGGGGATCCTGGAGGATGGGGTTTTTTGCCATCTTCTGGCCAGGGGGCCGGGGTCACTGGGGTTGTGAATGTCCTGCATTGTAGAGAGGGTTAGAATGGATGACCCTGGAAAGTCCCTTCCAACTCTCTGATTCTATGATCAATGTGGCTATGCACCTAGAGACACAGTAATGTTTGTAAATGTATTGCAACACTTTCTAGTACGGCAAAGGCCTCTTCTGCACATGCAGAGTAATGCACTTTCAATCCACTTTCAGTGCACTTTGCATCTGTGCGGAATAGCCAAATCCACTTGCAAACAATTGTGAAAGTGGACTGAAAGTGCATTATTCCGCATGTGTGGAAAGGGCCAAAGTATTGCATTTAGTTGGGGATGTAGATTGCAAAGGAGGCAATCAGTGTGAGAATTCTTGGTTTGAACGTTGGGCAAGGCTCGCCAGTTGCCGTTGTGCTTTCTGATGGCGGAAAGGCTCAGCATTGCAGCCAGCGTACAAAAATCTTTGAGTATATGGTGGAGGTGAAATGGGCCAAAGTCACAACTGATTCATGGTGACCATGTGAGTTTTCAGGGCAAAATATGCTCAAATGTGGCTTACCATTGAAAGTGATCGTCATTGATTTAGCAATGCCCGGTGACAGCAGGGTCAATGAAAAAGAACATGAGAAGGTCACTAAATATCGTGATTTGAAAACTGAGCTTCAACATCTATGGCAGTGGTGGCGAACCTTTGGCACTCCAGATGTTATGGACTACAATTCCCATCAGCCCCTGCCAGCATAGCCAATTTTGTTCCGCAATTTTTTTTAATGTTCCCTTTGATAGACTAGTTGTTGGCCATGTTGGCCATGTTGGCCATGTTGGCCATGTTGGAAGGGGCTGATGGGAATTGTAGTCCATAACATCTGGAGTGCCAAAGGTTCGCCACCACTGATCTATGGCACAAACCAGCTGAGGTCGTTCCAGTAGTAATGAGCACTCTGGGCGTCATTCCTAAAACACTAGAGCTGCCCTTGAAACATTTTCAAATCAACAAGATCAGCATCTGTCAGATTCAAAGGCAGCCCTGCTGGAATCTGCACAAATACTACATCGCTAGGTTGACAACGTCCCAGGCCTCTGGGTGAGGCTCGAATTGTAATGAAATGCCAACAACCATCCCAAAAAACTGGCAGCTGCGATATATAACAAAATAACCACAAAACCAACATCCATCAGGTTCAAAAGGCAGCCCTGCTAGGATCCGCACAAATACCACGTTGATATATTACAGTGTTGTAGGCCTCTGAGCAGGGCTCAAATTGTAATGAAAGAATCTCAGGTATTCTTCGAGTTTGTCCAAGAACAAAAGAAACCTGATAAAGAAAATAAGGCTGAGTTGTGTATGCTTGTGTGTGTGTGTGTTGTATATATGTATATGTATGTGTCTGTCTGTCTGTTTGGAATATGCTGCCACAGGAGGTGGTGATGGCCACTAACCTGGATAGCTTTAAAAAGGGCTTGGACAGATTTATGGAGGAGAAGTCGATCTATGGCTACCAATCTTGATCCTCCTTGATCTCAGATTGCAAATGCCATAGCAGACCAGGTGCTCGGGAGCAGGAGCAGCAGAAGGCCATTGCTTTCACCTCCTGCACGTGAGTCCCCAAAGCTGCTAACTCTGGTGAGCCACCATGTAGCAGCAGAGGCTGGGACTAGGATGGACCTCTGGTCTTAACCCATCCTCATTTGTTCCATGTTCCATGTTCCATGTCCTGTCCGTCCATGTCCATCCAGACATTGGATCCAGATCGAGCCTGGTCCTCCCAGCCAGATGATTGATTGATTGATAGATAGATAGATAGATAGATAGATAGATAGATAGATAGATAGATAGATAGATAGATAGATAGATAGATAGATAGACAGATAGATAGATAGACAGACAGACAGATAGATAGATAGATAGATAGATTTGGATGGATGGATGGACTGACGATTGGACGGACGGACGGAATTGGACTTGACGGACGGACGGACGGACGGATGGACGGACGACGATGGATTTGGATTGATTGGACGGATGGACGGACGGATGGATGACGATGGATGGATGGATGATGATTGGATGGATGGATGGATTGATGGATGGATTGATGGATGGATGGATGGATGGATGGATGGATGGATGGATGGATGGATGGATGGATGGATTGATGGATGGATGGATGGATGGATGGATGGATGGATGGATGGATGGATGGATGGATGGATGGATGGATGGATGGATGGATGGATGGATGGATGGATGGATGGATGGATGGATGGATATAGACAGTGGATCCAGTGGTGGGATTCAACTAATTTAACAACTGGTTGTTTACAAGCACCATTTTAACAACCTGTTCTGCCGAAGTGGTGCGAACCTGATGAATCCCACCACTGGATATAGATATATTCAAACTCTTCATCATGGATGACCATCAGTTATTAATGGCTCTGTATCTAGAATGAAAGCTTCAATTCATTTTCCTAGGAGATGCTGGTTCATAGTGGCGTATCTGCCTTGTCCCTGGGTGCCACTCTTCTGGTCACAAGGGGGGTGCAAAATCGCCCCCCACGTGACCAGGAAGTCCTGCTGTCTCGTCTGCCTCGACCCCGAGGCATGCAAAAATGATGAGACAGCAGGACTTCCTGCTGCCTTCAAGCACCCTCAACCCCCCCACTCCCTTCCCCCACCCTTTCCTCTCCCCAAGCCCCACCCCCCCCCGGCCTCAGTGCTTATAAAAGAAGGTCTCCAGGGCTGGGACTGCAGTCTCTTCTGGCCTGCCCGGAGGGGAGGTCAGAAGAAACTGCAGGCTGCCGGCTGAGAGCCCAGGCGGCAGGGGTGGGTGAGCACCCTTGACCTTGCCCATGTCCATGGTGACATGGGCAAGTCCAGGGCAGTGGGGTTGGAGCCTGGGGGCAACAGGGGGCGGAGCCGGGGTGGTGGGGGCAGTGCCTGGGGGCATCCTGGAGACAATTTGTCTCCGGGCGCCATTTACCCCTTGTACGCCTCTGCTGGTTCATATTGGGTGCATTACCATTAATATCTCCTATGAAGCATGGTCTCAAAGGATGTTTGCTGCAGCATCGGAAGAAGGAACAGGTCTCCTTTTGAGTGAGCAACCTCTGCTGCGCCTGCTCTTCTTCAGGCTAAAAAGAGGAGACCAGAAGATTCCAGAGAAGATTGTAACTGGAGGGGTGGCTGGGAAGCCTGTATCCTCTGCCCGAGCTCCCGCAGAGAACATTGGACAGATTTCTCTGCTAAATAAGTAAATAAGCAAACATTACCTCTGGAAACCTTGTGTGTTACTGAAGGCGGCAGACCAACCGGGGGAGATTATGTGCCTTGTACAGCCCCCCTGCTAGAATTAAAGCAAGCAGCACATGCGTTCCAGCCGGGGAAGGGGGAGGAAGAATTGCTCGAGGCCGGCATTGTACACTTGTGCGGTGGGAAACACAAAGATGCGTCGCATCAGGTGAGTTTGGCGTGTGTTTGCCGAAATGCAGAAAGCAAAAGTTCACAGGGCCCCGAAGGGTTTCCACGGCTCTTGAGTTCTTGAAGCAGGTTGCCGCCGGTGGGTTCAGCCCCAGAGCTTCTCAGAACCACTTTGGGCTCTAAAGAAAGGCCTCGCTTGGAGCGGAGCGAATGCTTCGAACAGCTGGCCGACAGCGAAAGAACAAAACAATCTTCCCGGGAGGCAGCTGTGGGTAGATTTGCCAGCCAGCGGGTGAGCTATATTTTTGGATGGGGGACGCACAACTACAGCTTCATAGTGAATCAGAATTTAAGTGAATCGGCTTTTTTGTGAATCAGAGCCATAGTTTACGAAAATGAGTACTGTTTGCTCTGACAGGCAGTGTCTCGCCAGGGTGGGAAGGGCTTTTGCACCATCTACCAGATGTTCCTTATAAACTAGAGGCATCCCTGTGGTTTTCTGAATGCAGAGGACAAGAAACCACAGTCCCTCCTCAAGCAGAGGACACTGGAAAGGAATAATGGGTTATGAACTTGCGGTCTGCCTCGCATTGAGCGCATGTAACCTCCATGTTCAGAATGGGTTGACCCAGAAAGGGGTGGAGACTCAAAGCAGCAGGAGGCTGCAGAGCTCATGTAGTTTGGAGGAGACAAGGCTACCAGACTCGGACCTTGATTTGTATAAGCCCTTAACACCTTGTTAAGGTAACTGCAATGTTGTTGGGAACTAGTGGGAAGGTAGTTGTTTATTTTTGCTATGTTGTAAATGTTGGAGTTTATTGTTTCAGGGTTTTTTGTGTTTGTAATGGGTGAGAGTTCCTCCTGGAAACCTTCATCATGTTGAATCCTGTTCACCAAGCCCTTGGAGTCTTCAGGAGCCAACCCACTTGCAAAGAAGAATTGGACTTGGCAATACCATGTTTCCCCGAATATAAGACAGTGTCTTATATTAATTTTTGCTCCCAAAGATGCGCTATGTCTTATTTTCAGGGGATGTCTTATTTTTCTTTTTTCTGTTCGTCAGGCATGCTTCCAAACAAAAACTTTGCTATGTCTTACTTTTGGGGGATGCCTTATATTTTGCACTTCAGCAAAACCTCTACTATGTCTTATTTTGGGGGGATGTCTTATATTTGGGGAAACAGGGTATCAGAAGACTGTAACTAGAACGACTTGAAGTGAAACCTGAACAGGACCTTGAAGTGTGATGTTAAATGTTGATGTTTGATGTTATATGTTAAGAAAGTAAACTATTTTGGGTTTTTTTAAAATTTGTTGTTGCAAACTCATTCCAAGTTCCGCCCCACAGAACCCACAGATAGAGGTTACACGCACGCTCCCTTCGGGTGGGATTTTTTGGTTATGCGCTCATTTTGCCCTCTTTGAAAGTCACTGTGCTCTCAGATCAGAAAACTCCGTGGTTTCCAAAAACAGACAAAGAGCCCCGCCCCGGAACACCCCTGCCACGCCCCCAGAACGCCCTTGCCACAACCCCACAGGGGTGTGCACCCGGGGCATCGCAACCCTCCTATCCCCTTTGAGCTACGCCTCTGAAGCAGAGGGAGGTTGCCTGAAACGAAAAGGAAGCAGCGGGAGGCCAAAATGGTGGATCAGATTGACGCTACTGGGGATGCTTTGCAGAAGGAGACTTGCCCTCTAAACTGAAAGCTGTGAGAAAACCACACTGCAAAGCAATACCGCAAGCAGTAAGTGCACAAAGGTTTTAGGGTTGCCAGGTCTCCCCTGGCCCCCAAAAGGGGTGGGGGTAGGGCTGTCAGTACCAGATTGGGAAACTCTTGGAGATCTAGGGAGGACAGGAGCCTCAATGGGATATTGCTATACTGCAATGAATTAGCAGAACAAATAAAGGGGCAGAGATGCGAGTGAGCTGTTGTGTAGAGCTTTACTAGATGACCAAATAAAGTGACACTGAGGAACAGCAAACTCTTATCTATGCAAGAGCTCAGTCTGGGTGTCTGTCCAGTCTATCTGTGCCCGTGTGTCTGTCTCTCCACTTTTGCTGGAAGAAGAAGGGAGAGATCTTTCCAGAAACTCACGTGATTCTAGGCATGTGACTTCAATTGTTAACTCTTGCTTGACTGAATGAAGCAGGCACTTGTAAAATCCCAACAAATATGATGACCTTTAAAGCTGTTCACGGTCTCGGACCTGCATACCTGAGGGACCGCCTCTCCCCATATTGCCCCGGTGGGCCCCTCCGCTCCTCGGAGGAGGACCTACTCGTGATCCCTGGCCCAAAAATGATCAGGCTGGCCTCGACGAGGGGCAGGGCCTTTTCAGCCCTGGCCCCTACCTGGTGGAACAGGCTCCCTAGGGAGACCAGGGCCCTGCGGGACTTACAGAGTTTCCGCAGGGCCTGCAAGAGGGACCTGTTCCGCCAGGCGTTTGGCCAGCCTGGTTAAAAACATCTACCATGTCATCTGGCCTCCCGTGGGCACAAGGGGGTGGGGAGGGGGGTAGCCAGACGCCATCCGCATTTTTAAATGGGTTCTGTTTTTATGTAATTGGTATTTAAATTATGTTTTAATGTACGTTTTAACCTTGTTGTGAACCGCCCTGAGCCCTCAGGGGGAGGGCGGTATATAAAACTATTAATAAATAAATAAATAAGTAAGTAAGTAAGTAAGTAAGTAAATAAGTAAGTAAGTAAGTAAATAAATAAATAAGTAAGTAAGTAAGTAAGTAAGTAAATAAATAAGTTAGTAAATAAGTAAGTAAGTAAGTAAGTAAGTAAGTAAGTAAGTAAGTAAGTAAATAAATAAATAAATAAATAAATAAATAAATAAATAAATAAATAAATAAATAATAGAGTTCACCCTCCAAGCCATTCATTTCCCCCAGGGGAACTGACCTGTGTTGTCTGGAGAGGAGCTGTAATGCTAGGAGATCCCTAAGTCCCACTTGAAGGCTGGCATCCCTAGGGAAGAGCTAAACATATCCTTTCTAAAACACCAACGTGAAATCGAAAAATTGGTGTGTGTCCCCCTGCTTGGAGGCACCAGAAGATGGGACGGAGGAAGAGAGAAGGAGGGCCACGCCCCAGCAAATTTGGTAGCCCATCAACCCTTTAAAGTTGCCCTTAACTCAATCACACCAACTACGATTGAAGGTCAGTATGGACTACTAGTGATCAGTGCGTTGGTTTGTGGTCAGGAGAAACCAGTGCTGTGAAGCTGACTTCATGACGTTTGGTCCACACATTCTCTTCCAATCTGACCTACCTCATGGGGGTTTTGTGAGGGTGGATTGGAAGAAGAAGAAGAAGAAGAAGAAGAAGAAGAAGAAGAAGAAGAAGAAGAAGAAGAAGAAGAAGAAGAAGAAGAAGAAGAAGAAGAAGAAGAACAAGAAGAACAAGAACAAGAACAAGAACAAGAAGAAGAAGAAGAACAAGAACAAGAACAAGAACAAGAACAAGAACAAGAACAAGAACAAGAACAAGAACAAGAACAAGAACAAGAAGAACAAGAAGAACAAGAAGAAGACAACAGCGACCACGACCACCACGACCACCACGACCTCGACCATGATGACCATGACCACCACGACCACGACCACGACCACGACCCTCCTCCTCCTCCTCCTCCTCCTCCTCCTCCTCCTCCTCCTCCTCTTCAGGTGTTATATGTCTATGACAGCTGGGAAGAAGAGGAGGACGAGGAGTTTGGATTTATACTCCATCTTTCTCTCCTGTAGGGAGACCCAAGGTGACTTACAAGCTCCTTCCTCTCCCCGCAACAGACACCTTGTGAGGTAGGTGGTGCTGAGAGAGTTCCAAGAGAACTGTGACTAGCCCAAGGTCACCCAGCAGGAATGTAGGAGCAGGGAATCAAGCCCAGTTCTCCAGATTAGAATTCCCTTGCTCTTAACCACCACACCACGCTGGCTGGAAGAACTATGCATGCCAACCTGAGCATCTTGGAAACCAGGTGAAATGAAAGATATGAACCGGGTGTATCACCAATCAGTTCCCCATAGGTTTGGTAACTGACCAGTTAACCCCTTTCAAGTTTGAAGCCCTCATGACCAGCCAATTCCATACCGTAGATGGTTTTCTGTCTGGAAGTAATAAAAGATCACTCTTTTAGCCAGCGCAAGCGATTTGAAAGGACGAACAGGTGCCTGACTCACCCATCCTTTCCTTCTAACTGACTTTAACAATATGAACCCAAACTGTCACATTTAGACCGTCAAGACGGAGGTAATTACTTGCCGTTCTAAGACAGGATTGATTTATGGCTGTCACACACGATTTTTTTTCCGTTCGCTATCCCGGTTTTTTTTGGGTGAAGTCTCTGTGGGATCGGACTTCAAATGTCATCCTGAGACAAAGGAAGAATGAAAGAAAAACCCCTGGAGAAGAAACAGTAGCAATGCGAGGCATGACTCCAAAAGGGGCACTCAACGGAAACCCTGGAAAATGCAGCTTTTGACAAGGAATTCATTGTTCAAATCCAGACGTCAGCAATAGTCTTTTCTCTGGAACGTTCCGTTGCGGGACTTTCCACGAGAAGATGCCTCCCAAAGCAGTTGTTGTCTTGTGGAAAATTCTGTGACGGCAACATTCAAATAAGGCTCCAGGCATGTCTTCCTCCTTTTTCATATCATCGGCCCTTTCCCCACTCACCTTTGTCCGAGGGTTGCTGCGCGCAATTCCCAGCGCGCGCAATTCCTGGCGTGCCCCGGCTTCCCCACAACGCCTTCATCAAGAGGCGCCATTTCAAAAGGCGCCAGGAATTACGCACGCTGAGGGGGCGCGAGAGAGGCAGCGGCGGGGCGGCTGCGTTTTCGCTGCCCTTGAAGTGGGGAGTGCAGCTGGACCCCGCACTACTTGAGGAGAGTAGCGTGGGGCTTAAGGTAAGTGGGGAAAGGGCCACCCTCTGATCCTACATTTGTGTTCCCTTCAAGAGTTTGAACATACCACAAAGAGCAGGGCGGATGTCGGACTCTCGCTAGCTGGATTCGCCTTGACCAGAAATGACGTTTATCTGATGTTATGCATTAAGTTTGTTTTTACCCCATAGAATCATAGAATGATATAGTTGGAAGAGGCCCCAAGGGCCATCCAGTCCAACCCCCTGCCATGCAGGAACATGCAATCAAAGCACTCCTGACATATGTTCATCCAGGTTCTGTTTAAAAACCTCCAAAGAAGGAGACTCCACCACTCTCCGAGGCAGTGAATTCCACTGATGAACAGCCCTTACCATCAGGAAGTTCTTCCTAATGTTCAGGGGGAGTCTCTTTTCCTATACCTTGAATTTGTTAATCAACAATACAATACAATAAACTTGATTAGGCCTAAGTTTAAAGTTGTTTACAGCATGACCAGGAACCATTGAACAGGGGTGGCAACAAACTGGCAAAATAGCAACGAATTATCAGAACAAAATAGAAAATAGAAATTAAATCATATATATAATTTTTACATATATATAAAATCATATATATAATCATATATATAATTTATTTATACATAATTTTCTTCTGATGTATATTTTCTTCTGATAATTTGTTGCTATTTTGTCAGTATATATATGATTTCATTTCTATTTTCTATTTTGTTCTGATAATTTGCTGCTGTTTTGTCAGTGCATGTATATATGATTTCATTTCTATTTTCTATTTTCTTCTGATAATTTGTTGCTATTTTGTCAGTATATATATGATTTAATTTCTATTTTCTATTTTCTTCTGATAATTTGTTGCTATTTTGTCAGTATATATATGATTTAATTTCTATTTTCTATTTTCTTCTGATAATTTGTTGCTATTTTGTCAGTATATATATGATTTAATTTCTATTTTCTATTTTCTTCTGATAATTTGTTGCTATTTTGTCAGTGTGTATGTGTGTGTATATATATATACATATATATAGATATAGATATATATGTGTGTATATGTATTTATATGTATATACATATACATACACACACACATAAATACACACACACACACATATACACATATATATATGTGTGTATACATATATAATACACACACACATATACACATACACACATACACACACACACACACACACACATATATATCTCACAGACTCTATCCTGGAGCGGAATTAACTTAAATCGGCCAAGGGGAAGACATTAAACCTTGCCCTAGTTAGGATCCATCTCTGTCTCGGCACTGAATCCATTGTTCCTTGTCCTAGGTGGATCTGGAGCAGCAGAAAACAAGCTTGCTCCCTCTTCAACATGACATCCTCTCAAACATTTAAACATAACTTTGCAGACCAGAAAATTCTCAAGAGTCATCAGGTCCCCCCCTGGGTCCACCATCTTGTGGGGCAGACCACCCTCAAGCTCCCCTCACCCTTGTGTGTCCACAAGTCCAAATCTCACCAGATAATGTTCAGCCCATAGTAAAGGAGAGACTGGAAAAATCCCCCATAACAAAAGCCAGTGAAAACCAAAGCAAATGAAGGAGGAGGAGGAGGAGGAGGAGAGTAAAGGTAGTTTAGATTTATACCCCACTTTTCTCTCCTGTAAGGAGACTCAAGGTATCTTACAAGCTCCTTTCCCTTCCCTTCCTCTCCCCACAACAGACACCTTGAGAGGTAGGTGGGGCTGAGAGAGTTCTGAGAGAACTGTGACTAGCTCAAGGTCACCCAGCAGGAATGTAGGAGTGCGGAAACACATCTAGTTCACCAGCTAAGCCTCCGCCACTCAGGTGGAGGAATGGGGAATCAAACTGAGTTCTCCAGTTTAGAATCCACCTGCTCTTAACCACTACACCTCGCTAATGTAGGAACCAGAATGTCCTGGGACAGCCCCATGGGTGGTCATGGCAGCTATCAAGTCTTGAGCTGATCCTGTTGGGGCAGCCTCAGAAGAACATTAGGCAATTCTGCACACGAGTAAAATAGGTTTGACCCAGTTCCCTGAGAAGGGTACTGACCTAGGTCGAAGCCATTGTTGTTCCCCACTGCAACCAGCTTGATCCCAGCTTGGAGGGCGGAATCATCCTGTGCCTCTTCGCCGCTCCATTCCAATTGGCTACTGTTCTACGGCCATGTTCTGTCTATCCCCACACACGTTATTAAAAAACTGCCACAGGAATGGAGGGACGAAGGTGGCGTTTTTTGATTGGCCAGCTGTACGCATGCCCGAAACACTCAGCTGTGATTGGCTGAATGGGGGACTCCTGGCACCAGAGATACCGCACTTTACTGAGCTGAGTTCGAGCTGAGTTTGAGCGTGGTTCCCTGAAAAAGTAGTAGTTCCCAACTGGAGTCGGAAATTTGACCGTTACACGGGGCGAAGCTGATACAAAACTAAGTCAATCCCAGTGGTTGTGCTTAGGTCGAATGCAGCTCGAACTTAGGTCGATAAGGCAAGTGCAGAATCAACCACTGAAGTCCCCAAAGACAAGCAAGTGGAATCCCTGTGTCTCCCTTTGGCTCCTGTGTGCTAAAATCATGATTCAGTTTTTGAAATCATCACCCGCTGCTTCCATACTGCCCTGCTCATTCTTAAACTACCTGCCACGGGAGGTCTCTCAGCACGCCCAACTCCTTTCCCTGATCGTCCAGGCTGCTCATTTTTTGCCTCCTTCTTCTTCGCAGTGGGAGGCCACTGGCTGCTTACCTCCCACGGTTCCCGTTCTGCTCTTCGACAATAGTGGATTTTTCCGAGGTAATTGGGGAGGGGAGTGTTCTGTAGACAAGTGAAAGGGGAGGGAAGTACAAGCCGAGCTCCTTTTCTCATTCTGCTAGTGTCAAAAGCAGAGGTGGGATCCAGCAGGCTCTCACCAGTTCCCGAGAGGGGGTTACTAATTATTTGTGTGTGCCGAGAGGGGGTTACTAATCGGGTCTGCTTTTCCGTTAGAAATTCCATTAGGTCCAAAAATCATGAAATTCCATTAGGTCCAAAAATCATGAAGTCGGTTAGCGAAGGTAGAAAACGGGATAATTCTCCCTGTTGGGCTGTTTTAAAAACATGTTTTAGAAACATGGTAAAGTTCCTTGTTTAAGGACAGTATCCTTCTTTTGATTTCTAGAAACAAAATTAAGTATTTGAAAGTATTAAGTATTTGACAGGCAGTCAATTAGAGGAGAAGTCGTTGTTTCTGTTGGCAGTAGAGTGAAGATAGGACTTGCTATAATGAGTTTAAATGATGGACAGAAAGATACCAGCTGGAAATTAGGAACTTTTTTTTCACAGTAAGAGTTTTTTACAGTAACAGAGAAATTATTAATGCCCCGCCCCTGAGTGCCCAGCCACGCCCCCGTCGTGCCCTGCCCAGCCCCATTGGCGCTACGCCACTGTTGGAATCCCACCACCATGGGAACCTGTTACTAAAATTTTTGGATCCCACCACTGGTCAAAAGTATGTGTGCATGCACGCATCGGGGACAATAATCTGCAGACTCCAAGATAGTTGGAGATGGAAATGAAAAGGATCTCACACTATGGAGAGTTGACTCCTCAAAGCCCTTCATTCAGCTTCACTTCCTGCACTGTAAGTTCAAAAACAAATTTCCTTGTTTTCTGGGCATTATGGCAACCATGTCTTCTAGAGCCAGCGTGGTGTAGTGGTTAAGAGCAGGTGCGCTCTAATCTGGAGAACTGGGTTTGATTCCCTGCTGTGCCCCTTGAGCTGTGGAGTCTTATCTGGGGAATTCAGATTAGCCTGTGCACTACCACACACGCCAGCTGGGTGACCTTGGGCTAGTCACAGCTTCTCTGAGCTCTCTCAGCCCCACCCACCTCACAGGGTGTTTGTTGTGAGGGGGGAAGGGAAAGGAGTTTGTAAGCCCCTTTGAGTCTCCTTGCAGGAGAGAAAGGGCGGGATATAAATCCAGCTCTTCTTCTTCTTCTTCTTCTTCTTCTTCTTCTTCTTCTTCTTCTTCTAGTTCACGTGTCTCCTTTTGCCCATAGATAAACCAGGAGGCAACGCAAAGCCTTATTTGTTACATCAAAGGAGACACATATGCTAGGAGATCTGGACCCTCTACCAATCTCTCCATACTATCTCTCTAATGCATTTTATTCATTCCCCCAAGGAGATCAGAGGAATATATGTGATTATTGTTAATTTCTTTTTATCCTAGGATTGCCAGCACTCCCTCAACAAACACTAGGAGATTTTGAAGGTGGTCCTGGAAGAAGGTTGGAGTTTGGGAAGGATGTAATGTCATTTCTGGGTGATCCTGTAGGAATTCCAGTAATCTCTATGGTACAGGCCATAGAGACATGGGGAAAGTCCTAGAGTGCGACTGTGGAAGGGATTTTCCAGACATTTTTTTCTCTCCCATTCCTCAGTTTCATAATGTCCATTTCTCCTGTTTCTCTCAGTTTCTTGGGGCTGAGGAAGGGTGTTTAATGCCACGAAATGGCAAGTCTTTTGTTTTTTTGCTCGCAACAATCCCTTATTACTTACTTAAACACTACCACAAAATTAAACAAGCCGTTATCCCAAAGCCGGACATAAAAGATCATGAAACAAATACTGTGCAGTCTCGAGTGATGCTTACAGAACAGTCGTTTGTCTAGGATCCTCCCCCCCCCCCCAGTTTGAAGTGGGTAAAACAGAAATGTTTTGGCTTGGTGCCTAAAGGAGGGTGAGGAAGATGCTAGGGGTCTGCAACCTGCGGCTCTCCAGATGTTCATGAACTACAATTCCCATCAGCCCCTGCTAGCATGGCCAATTGGCCTTGCTGGCAGGGGCTGATGGGAATTGTAGTTCATGAATTCCTGGAGAGCCGCAGGTTGCCAGACACATCACTCCTGCAAGTTAGGCACAGACAATATTGCATATGAGGTTATACTTTGTCCCCGGCCATTTTTAAGTATTGATTGGATACCTACTTGGAGGGGATATTATTGTAGTTCCTGAGTTCGCAGTGGCTTGGACTAGTTGACACTGGTGTTCCCTACCAGCTTTGAGCCTAAATGAAGAAGGAGGAGGAGTTTGGATTTATACCCCACCTTTCTTGACTTACAAGCTCCTTCCCCTTCCTCTCCCCACAACAGACACCTTGTGAGGTAAGTGGGGCTGAGAGAGTTCTGAAGAACTGTGACTAGCCCAAGGTCACCCAGCAGGAATGTAGGAGTCAGTGGTGGGATCCAAAAATTTTAGTAACAGGTTCCCATGGCGGTGGGATTCAAACTGTGGCGTAGCGCCAATGGGGCTGGGCGGGGCATGATGGGGGCATGGCCGGGCATTCCTGGGCGGGGCTGTGGCAAGGATGCAGCCGCTGCGCCGGTCCTTGGACGGGAAACGAATGCACGCAGGCGCAGGCTGCCACGCACGCCGGTGCACCTCCCGCTAGACTGCTTCAAGTTCTGAGCGCTACTGCTGAGTGGAGGGGCGTAACAAAGGCAAAAATCACATGGCAAAATCACCAATTAGTAACCCCCTCTCGGCACACACAAATAATTAGTAACCAACTCTCGGGAACCTGTGAGAACCTGCTGAATCCCACCTCTGGTAGGAGTGCAGAAACACACCTGGTTCACCAGATAAGCCTCTGCCACTCAGGCGGAGGAGTGGGGGATCAAACCCGGTTCTCCAGATTAGAATCCACCTGCTCTTAACCACCACACCCCGCTGACTTTAGTTATTAAAAATAACGAAATAAAATAAGATTTGGCAAGGGCTGAGTGGTTTGGTGGCAGAGCCCTTGCTTTTCATGCAGAACTTCCCCGGTTCAAACCTCAGCATCTCCCCTTCAAAGGATCGAGCAGCAGCTGATACGAAAGACCTCAGACTGAGACCCTGGAGAGGAACTGTCTAAGTCAGCAGGGGCCAACATTTTGAGACCTTGTGGCAGCCATCTCGTGACGCCCGCCCTGCGTTCTTCGTTTTTAATACCTGCCTATATCTCTAACGTTAGGATAGCAATAGCAATGGATCACATACCACAGAAGTGGAGAGGTATCTAAAGGGCTAATTCAGTTGCAAAGTTATTTAACAGACGGGGGAGGGGTGATGTTTGCTAGTAACTAGCGTGGTGTAGTGGTTAAGAGCACGTGGATTCTAATCTGGAGAACCAGGTTTGGTTCCCCACTCCTCCACCTGAGTGCTGGAGGCTTATCGGGTGAACCAGAATGTGTTTCCGCACTCCTACATTCCTGCTGGGTGACCTTGGGCTGGGTCATAGTTCTCTCAGAACTCTCTCAGCCCCACCTGCCCCGCAAGAAGAAGAAGAAGAAGAAGAAGAAGAAGAAGAAGAAGAAGAAGAAGAAGAAGAAGAAGAAGAAGAAGAAGAGACAATGCTGACTTTATTGGACCAAGGGTCTTCTTTGGCATACAGCGGCTCCGGGGGGGGGGGGTTAATCGCTGGGTAAATATAAAATCTGGCTATTACCGTGACACCTTCCTGCCATGGCTTTCTTACTCCAGATGCACGAATATCGTCTGTGGCATTCAAAAATCCTCTCTGCTTCCCCGACGGAGGTTGATTTCCGCTCATCTTTGTAAGGTTTTGATGTTTAAAATGACCATCTGGCTCAGCAGAACCTCAATTGAATAATAGATCAAAGGCCACTTCGGTGTATTTACGAAATGAGGTACCTTTCGGCTTTGCTGCTTCCGAGAAATGTTAAGCAGAGAGATCTGCTGCTCGGCCACAAGACGCCAATGATTAATTCTCTCCCCTACCCCTCCAAACTCTCCTCTCAAATCTAAAGGCAGCATGCCTGGCAGCCGAAAGCACCAAAGGGTCGATTTAAGGAGAGGTCCGGACACCCAAATCATTGAAAGATAAGCTGCTTTTTTTTGCTGTTAACATTATTTAATGGTTCTCTTGTGCCTCTTCCTTGGCTGGCACCAGTCTAACAGAATGGAAACAGATTGGTGCAGTGGCAGGATCCAAAAATTTTAGTAACAGGTTCCCATGGTGGTGGGATTCAAACTGTGGCGTAGCGCCAATGGGGCTGGGTGGGGGGTGACGGGGGCGTGGCCGGGCATTCCGGGGGCGGGGCAGTGGCAAAGACGCAGCCGCTGCGCCAGTCCTTGGGCGGGAAACGGATGCACGTAGGCGCAGGCTGCCACGCACGCCGGTGCACCTCCTGCTAGACTGCTTCAAGTTCTGCGCGCTTCTGCTGAGAGGAGGGGCGTAACTAAGGCAAAAATCACATGGCAAAATCACCAATTAGTAACCCCCTCTCGGCACACACAAATAATTAGTAACCTTCTCTCGGGAACCTGTGAGAACCTGCTGGATCCCACCTCTGGATTGGTGGCATTTGGCCCTAGCGGAACAAAAAGCAAGACATCGAAATCCCAATAGTCTGAAACACAACAAAAGCCAGTTGTAATGCATGTAAACAGCCACTAGGGGACATGCCTGTCTATATGTTTTTAGTTTTGTCCGACATGGTTTCCGGTAGAACACAGGACTTCTAAGCCCCGATTAGAAGAGTTTGGATTTATATCCCACCTTTCTCTCCTGTTAGGAGACTCAAGGTGGCCTACACACTCCTCCCCACGACAGACACCTTGTTGTAACAGCAGTGGCGTAGTGGTTAAGAGCAGGTGCATTCTAATCTGGAGGAACCGGGTTTGATTCCCCGCTCTGCCACTTGAGCTGTGGAGGCTTATCTGGGGAATTCAGATTAGCCTGTGCACTCCTACACACGCCAGCTGGGTGACCTTGGGCTAGTGAGCTTTCTGAACAGAGTTAGATTTCCTTTCTGACCCAGTTGCCTAGTATTGGGTGGGTACAGTCAGAGGTGTATGGCCCACAGGGAGATGGGGTCACCCATGTCCCCGGGCGCACGCCATCAAGCCCCGCCCCGCCTCCCTGTAGGCTAGTTTCTGAGCTAGCCTGCAGGGGGTGAGGGTGGGGCTTGGTGGCATGACCCCGCCCCCGAGCCCCACCCCCACCCTGCATGGCAGGCAAGGAGGCCGGGGGTGGGTCTCAGCATCACAGCCCTGAGCCCGCCCCTGAGCGTGAAGGCATGGGAGGGCATGGGATGGGGGGCAACCAGAGAAGGAGTTGTCTCGGGGCGCCATTCCCCCCGATACGCCTCTGGGTACCGTGGCATCAAATGTATGGAAAACTCATTCACTTTGCAAAGGATTAAACCCTTTATCATTTCAAAGGAGGCCGTTGCAACAGTCCGTAGCATCACAGATTTCCACCAGGGTTCCCCAGAAAATTACTGAGATGTTTTGTTTGTCATGAACGAGCATGTTAAGATTGATGGAAGTCCTCCAGTGCGCAAACCGAGTTTGCATCCTCAGTATCAATCATTCCTCCTTCCTGCCTCCCCGACTTCACCATCTTTGACAAAAAAAAATTACTACGGTGTCCTCTGACTCCCTTCCCTTCCCCTTCTGTGTAATGACTTGTTTTACTGGGACAGTTTTACAAAATGAAAACTAGGGTTAAAGTTTGACAGCTTGCAATGAAGAAAACCAGTTGGCCGCTTCTGCACTAGTCAATAAATATGGGTGTAGGATGCTAAAAACCCTGTTTAGGGGGGGACTTCGCATAGATTCCTGCCCCCAAAATGAGTTTGCCCCATGTTATACCCCACTTTCTCTCTGTAAGGAGACTGAAGATGGCTCACAAACTCCTTTCCCTTCCTCTCCTGACAATAGACACCTTGTGAGGTAGGTGGGGCTGAGAGAGTTCCAAAGAATTGTGACTTGTCCAAGGTCTCCCAGCAGGCTTCATGTGTAGGAGTGGGGAAACAAATCCAGTTCACCAAATAAGAGTCCACCATTCATTTGGAGGAGTGGAGAATCAAATCCGGTTCTCTGAATTAGAATCCACCACTCCTCACCACTACACCACGCTGGCTGAAGAATAGAGTCCTCTGTGGTTCATATCTGAGCTTTCTCTGGGCCTTTCCCCACTCTCTTCAGTCCCCCCCTATGCCGTGTGCTGCTCTCAGCTCGCGGCATCCCAGGCGTACGCCCGGGTGTCCCCACGACCCCGCGCTCTGCACGGGGTCATCAAAAGGCGCCGTTAAGAAGAGCGCCTGGGATGCCGCGCACTGAGGGGGCGCGACAGAGGCAGCATCGCGGCGGCTGCGCTGTCGCCGCCCCTGTCGTGGGGAGTGCCGGGGGACCCAGCGCTACTCTCCTCAAGTAGCGCGGGGCTTAAGGTAAGTGGGGAAAGGCCCTCTGTTGCTGACTATTACTGCAGGACAACCACCCAGAAGAAATGTGGCAGGACCACCGACTGCAAATAATGGAGTTATTCAAAAGAGCTAGTGGGGTGTGTTGAAGTTTCTCAAGCCGGCTCTGGGTTGAATGCTTTTAATAATGCGTTTTAATATTGTTTGATATCACAGCTGCCAGTTTTTTAGTTGATTTTTGGCCTTTCATTACAATTCAAGCCTCACCCAGAGGCCTAGGAAGTTGTAATGTATCAGCGTCGTGTCCATGTGGATCCCAGCATTCTGAATCTGAGAAATGTTAATTTTGTCGATTTGAAGATGTTTCAAGTGCTGCCCTAACCCTACACACTACCTGTATTGCTTAATAAACCCTGTTCAAAGGAGAGCCATAATGCTCGCCAGGTTTAATGTTATGCCTTCTGCCTTGTTACATGGCAGATTTAATAAGCAAGAAAAGGCTAAAAGATTGTGCCCATGTAACGATGGCTCAGTTGAATCTCTGGCCCACCAATTACTACACTGTCTCAGATTCAAGGAAATCGGATCCAAGTATGTGAATCTTACTCCTTTACATTTACCCCATCTCCCTGATTTAATTAGATTACACTACTTGTTGGACAACCCTGATCCTTCTCTCTGTATGATAGTGGCAGACTTTCTCCTGGAAATTACTAAACGCCAGTAGATTTCCTTCGACCTGTATTGTATATGCTTTTTAATCCGTTTTTTATTACTGTTGTACTGTTGTCTATGCCAATAAAGGCTTGCTTCTTCTTCTGTAAGTGCTGCCCTAGTGTTTTCATCAAGGCGCCCAGGGTGCCGATTACCAATGGGACGACCACAGCTGGTTTGTGCCACAGACGCTGAAGCTCAATGTTCGAATCATGGTATTTAGTGACCTTCTCATGTTCTTTTTCAAAGACCCTGCTGTCACCTGGTGCTGCTATGTCAATGATGGTTATTATAATAGATCACTGTACCTGCACTATATTTATTGTTGCCCATTTTGGGTAAGAGAGGTTGTATCCTACTTCTAATTCTCACCTGGGTTCCTGTGTGGATCAAAAAACCTAGACAATGGGGCCAGGTATAGATAGGGGGATATTTTTCCACAAAATATCACTGCCTTATAAGCCAAATGAGTGGCAGCACTGTAACTGGGATGGCAGTTCTGTGGAATATTCTGCAGCTATCATTTTGGCAGCATGAACAGGCCAACACCTGGAAACATCTGGATTTGAACTGGCCTCAAAAAACTGTTTCTTGAAAAAAGCACGCCTAGAGCGTCTTCCTTTGTCAGGAAGCCTAGAAACGATATTAAGAAATGCTCTCAAACAGAAGCCAATTCAGCCTACCTTTCTCCCCAGCCATTAAAAGTAGTTCAATTTAGAAAGGTCTTTGCACTCTAAATTCAGAGATTTTGCTAGCTGGGAGCCTTCTCGTAGAAAGGGACAAGTCGGTAACACCCTGCGTTCCAATGTGTGATATGCCCAATTATGTCATTTCATACAATCAACACTCACCCCACCCCTCACCCTGCCACAGTTAACTTGGAGATGATGAGGGGTTCATCGCTGCCTCTTCGTTATGTTTAAATTGAGTTCATCGAAGGGGGCAAAAGAATGAAACCAAAGCCTGACATTCATAGCAAAAAACTTTCTTCCAACTTCCAATTTAAATTTTTGGAAATGGCCAATTTGTGTCCATCAGCAGCGAAACTTGCATTCTTCTTTAACCCGAGTGACTTTTCCTCCCCTGCTTGAACACCCTCTGACGAAGCAGATGAACTGGGTCTCTGGGATAGGAAGGTGTTTTGTGTTCTGAGCAATGTTAGGATTTGTACTGCTGTACTTCCACCCTGCCCCCCCGCCCCCAAGACCAACCTCTGTTCCTGCAATGTTGACTGCAGCCCAATATACAGAAATGTCGCAAGTGACTTTGCTCAAGTTTGTGGAAAGACCTGTATCGTGTCTGCTCATGGCCCCACTCTCTGGATTTAAGTATCCACGAACAAGGCCAAGTTGAGAATGTGCACTCTGAAACTCTCTGGGAGTCTTATTGCACTTTAGGCTTTCAAGGGGGTGTCCTTTAAAACAACTACGAGAAGACTGGGGATCAAATTGGGGTGTCTCAACTGAGGAGGGGATGGGGGCAGTGGTGGGATTCAGCAGGTTCGCACCACTTCAGGAGAACCGGTTGTTAAAATTGTGCTTGTTTACAACCAGTTGTTAAATTATTTGAATCCCACCACAGGAACCAGTTGTTAAATCCTTTGAATCCCACCACTGGATGGGGGCCTTACAGTGCTTGCTGGAATAAGCTACTTCTGCATGCCTGGGCACTGGCGGGGTGCTATATATCTCATGCTAACTGTGTTGTTGCCTCTCTTGTTTGCCCTCCTTGTCTGGGCCAGGAGACCGCCCACTAACTTCCTTTCTTCCCCAGGAGCAGCAGTGGCGTAGTGGCTAAGAGCAGTGGCTAAGAGCAGGTGCACTCTGATCTGAAGGAACCCGGTTTGATTACCAGCTCTGCCGCTTGAGTTGTGGAGGCTTATCTGAGGAATTCAGATTAGCCTGTACACTCCCACATATGCCAGCTGGGTGACCTTGGGCTAGTCACAGCTTCTCGGAGCTCTCTCAGCCCCACCCACCTCACAGGGTGTTTATTGTGAGGGGGGAAGGGCAAGGAGATTGTAAGCCCCTTTGAGTCTCCTACAGGAGAGAAAGCGGGGATATAAATCCAAACTCCTCCTCCTCCTCCTCCTCCTCCTCCTCCTCCCCCCCTCCTCCTCCTCCTCCTCCTCCTCCTCCTCCTCCTCCTCTTCTTCTTCTTCTTCTTCTTCTTCTTCCTCTTCTTCTTCTTCTTCTTCTTCTTCTTCTTCTTCTTCTTCTTCTTCTTCTTCTTCTTCTTCTTCTTCTTCTTCTTCTTCTTCTTCTTCTTCTTCATAAGGACTCTGCATTATTTGTTTTCAGCAATCTAACCTAGGGTGTATCCAACAGTGGCCCGGCTCACTAAAATCTGACACGCTGCCTCTTTAGTGCAGGACAAAATCACTCCGAGCGGAATCGTTTTTATGAGTTACTTGAGAGCCCTCATTTTAACTACCCAGCACTGCTTCCTTCTGACCACCTGGGATCGGCTTCTTGCTCTCAATCTTCCTTCCCAATTCGTGCGGTGCCACATTCCTCTGTTCCCTGTGCCTGTCTCACTTCGCCTTGTAGCATTTCTAAGGCTGTTTGAATCCCTTCAGAGGATGCCTTGGCTAGCAGCCGTGGAATTTAGTTTGACATATATCTGTTACTTGGTGGCATTAGCAAGACATTGTTCTTTTTTATTGTTTTGAATCATCAACGTTTGTTCTCCGAAGGCATGACAAAAATGTCTTGCTCTTGTTTTTACATCCGGAAGGGTTCGTTCATTTGATTTTGTTTGTAGTTTACAGGCACGACACACTGGCAAGATTGTGTGGGCTTTTAACGGTCGCCTGTTGTGTCTTCGGCCTGCCATCTTGATGGCTGTATCTTACTATATAATTGAGCAGCGGGTTCCCAATAACAGATCAGAGAAAGCAAGGGCTGCTGGGAAGCGTAGTCCTCAGCCGTCTGAGAGGGCCCAAGTTCCAGCTCCTCCTGGAGGAGCAAGGACTACATTTCCCAGCAACCCTTGGTATAGAAAGCCATGCTCCCCTCCTCCCACCATAGTGTGATTCTCCCTATCAGGACTAAATTCCTGTGGTGAACTTTGAAGAAATTCTTGCCTGGGAACACGGAACAAACTCTGTCAAGCCACAGCTGAGCCACAAGAGCCCATTTGCAAAGTTAGGGGAGCTTATCTGTGCACGTGGGGGGAGGGGAATCTGTAAGTAAGGTTTTTTTAATTGAATAATGAGAAGAAGAAGAAGAAGAAGAAGAAGAAGAAGAAGAAGAAGAAGAAGAAGAAGAAGAAGAAGAAGAAGAAGAAGAAGAAGAAGAAGAAGAAGAAGAAGAAGAAGAAGAGTTTAGATTTATATCCCCCCTTTCTCTCCTGCAGGAGACTCAAAGGGGCTGACAATCTCCTTGCCCTTCCCCCCTCACAACAAACACCCTGTGAGGTGGGTGGGGCTGAGAGAGCTCCGAGAAGCTGTGACTAGCCCAAGGCCACCCAGCTGGCATATGTTGGAGTGTACAGGCTAATCTGAATTCCCCAGATAAGCCTCCGCAACTCAAGTGGCAGAGCAGGGAATCCAACCCAGTTCCTCCAGATCAGAGTGCACCTGCTCTTAGCCACTATGCCACCGCTGCTCCACAAACTGGAAGAAGGTTCCTGGGGCTTGAGGAAGGCTTCAGATGTAGCTCAGAGGAACGATAGACCACTCTCAGGTGCATTTTTATCTCGCTTTCTCCCAAGTAGCCCAGGACCCTTCCCCCATTTCACCCTCCCAAAAATGCTAGGCAGGTGTGGCTCAGAGCTCAGAGTGACCAGCCTTAGATTATGCAGCGACCTTCATAACTGCTTAAAATACACCACATTCTGCTTGGCTAAGATTCAAATATTTTAACATGACAGAATGATAGAAGGAGTCATGTTAAGTTTATTACATGTCCATGTAATTTTAAATTTTTAATCTTGTAAACTTGTACCATGTATTTTTTTAAAAAAAACTATAATTATTTGCAATGGCTGGGTCACTGACCGTAACAATAACCTTTGATTTTATTTTATTTGATTTGATTTAACCTTCACGTCTACGATGCCAGGCTCCAGAGGGGATCCCACAATCCTAGCTAATCTCCAGACTACAGAGATCCTCTGGAGAAAATGGATCCTGCAGACATGTACGCACTTGTGGTCTCCTTTGCATTGAGTATGCATTCCCTTTGGGTTAGATTCTCGGTTGCGCACTGTCATGCCCCCACAGAGGCTTTTGTTATTTCCCTATTAAGCTTCGGTTTCCCCATATTTTGCATGGTTTTACCTCATTGTTAAGTCTTCTAAGGGAGGGAATTTTAGTTCCCCTGTCCCTTTAAGACATTTTGCTAATAGGCAGTTTTCTTTCTTTACTCTTTCTTTACTCAGCAATCCCCTGTTTTAGCTCTACCAGTCAGAGTGAGGTGCCAAGGGTAGCTGGAGACTGAAACATTCGTGACATTTGGGTGCTGTGTGGTTTCCGGGCTGTATGGCCGTGTTCTAGCAGCATTCTCTCCTGACGTTTCGCCTGCATCTGTGGCTGGCATCTTCAGAGGATCCTTCATGATCCTCTGAAGATGCCAGCCACAGATGCAGGCGAAACGTCAGGAGAGAATGCTGCTAGAACACGGCCATACAGCCCGGAAACCGCACAGCACCCAAGTGATTCCGGCCGTGAAAGCCTTCGACAATACATTCGTGACATTTTTATATATATAAATATGTATCCCTTAGAATCCTCCCTTAGAAGACTTAACAATGAAGTAAAACCATGCTAACTATGGGGAAACTGAAGCTTAATAGGGAAATAACAAAAACCTCTCTCTCTATACATATATATAGCGCAATCTTAACTTGTGCTCTAAATACCACTAGTTAAGGTTGACAGCAATTAGTACCAGACAAAGCCTGAAAGTGCTAAAAGGAAGCAAGTCACAGTGGACTTTCTTGAGAGGAGCCAAGAGAAGACACAGTCTATAGCTTCAAATCTGCTCAAGAAAAGAAGGACTCTGATCTAGAAAGACCCAAGGGCGGAGTTAGGGTCTTGATTCTCTCCAGTAATAAACCTATTGTTGAACTGTTGAGCCTGGCTTGTGTCTCCCCCACCCTGACCTAGCCAAGTACAGGGCACCAAAAACAGATTCACTGGGGGGGTGGGGGCAGAACACGTACACATTTCCCACTCTTCAGATCAGAGAATCCCGACGGTTTCTGAAGACTCTGAAAGGACAAATTGTCCTCTCCCTTTGCACAGAAAGCAAAGGAGGCCAGCGTGCGTTGAGCTTTCTTCAGCTTTCTGCACCCCTCCCGGCTTTCTCCTACCCATATCACAGCAGTTCCTCCCACCCTTCGGGCCACCATTGTAGAAAGATCAGAAAAGCTTTTTTCTTTTTAAGAACATAAGAACAAGCCAGCTGGATCAGACCAGAGTCCATCTAGTCCAGTTCTCTGCTACTCGCAGTGGCCCACCAGGTGCCTTTGGGAGCTCACGTGCAGGATGTGAAAGCAATGGCCTTCTGCGGCTGTTGCTCCTGAGCACCTGGTCTGCTAAGACATTTGCAATCTGAGATCAAGGAGGATCAAGATTGGTAGCCATAGATCGACTTCTCCTCCATAAATCTGTCCAAGCCCTTTTTAAAGCTATCCAGGTTAGTGGCCATCACCACCTCCTGTGGCAGCATATTCCAAACCCCAATCACACGTTGCGTGAAGAAGTGTTTCCTTGTATTAGTCCTAATTCTTCCCCCCCAGCATTTTCAATGGATGCCCCCTGGTTCTGGTATTGTGAGAAAGAGAGAAAATGCTGAAAGTTTATCACTGGAGCAACAGACCCAGTGAAACTAACAAGAAATTGACACGATCTAGCAAACGAATGCTAGACCAAAGACAGCTGGGTAAAAAAAAATGGTGGCAGGCAACCTACCCAAATGGAGGTTGCACAGAAACAAAGAGGAAGCGAGGGGGTGGAGGCAAAATGGTGGCTCAGCTCAGCTAGGGACACTTAGCAGGAGAATCCCTATACAAACAAACGGAAATAACCACACAGGAAAACCCCACTGAAAAGCAAACAGCCACGGGGTAAGTAGGACATGCATAGATGACCTGCGACATTGTACCCACCCTGAGATCCCTGTTTTACCCAAATTCCATCCCCAAACCTTCAACAGTTTCCCAACCTGGATCTGGGCAACTCTACCCCCATGCCCCCCAGGCAGCCAGGGTGGAATCTGACAACCTATTCATTGGAACCCAGAGCATCAAAATTCTAGTAGGATACTCTTATCACTACACCCAGTGGTGGGATCCAAAAATTTTAGTAACAGGTTCCCATGGTGGTGGGATTCAAACAGTAGTGTAGTGCCAATGGGGCTGAGTGGGGCATGACGGGGGCGTGGCCGGGCATTCTGGGGGCGGGGCGTTAATAATTTCTCTGTTACTGTAAAAAAACTCTTCCTGTAAAAAAAAAGTTCCTAATTTCCAGCTGGTATCTTTCTGTCCATCATTTAAACTCATTATAGCAAGTGCTATCATCTACTGCCAACAGAAACAACTACTTCTCCTCTAATTGACTGCCTGTCAAATAATACTTTCAAATACTTAATTTTGTTTCTAGAAATCAAAAGATGGATCCTTTCCTTAAACAAGGAACTTGACCATATTTCTAAAACATTTTTTTAAAACAGCCCAACAGCCCAATTATCCCGTTTTCTACCTTCACTAACCAGCCACATAGGAAACAACAGGACTTGATGATTTTTGGACCTGCTGGAATTTCTAACGGAAAAGCAGACCCAATTAGTAACCCCCTCTCGGCACACACAAATAATTAGTAACCTACTCTCGGGAACTGGTGAGAACCTGCTGGATCCCACCTCTGACTACACCACACTGGTGTTGCTTTTACAGATTCTGGCTGGATAACCAATTCCCTTTAGCTCAGCTTGCTTATTTGTAAATAAACATATTTCAACAGTACCGTGGAAACCAGTTCTGTTTCAGCTACCTTCAAAGTTCCCTGTGGCCAAGTGAACAAGGGAAGATGGGAGAAAGTGCCCCATATCTGGCTCATATTAAAGGCTCTTTTTTGTGAACACAGCAATCCACCTGCAGTGTACCGGAGTTATTTGCGCAAAGGCTGACTTATTGGTGCATAAACAAGCCCGGCTGTCTTTGAATTACTTGTTCATGTCAGGTTTGTGGCATGTTTGCTTCAGCTCTGCTTTTCTGCTCTTTCCTCAGCAGATGAGAAGTAACTATTTGCAGCCCCTCCCCCCACAAACACACACACTCTCTGCAGCAAATTGGAGAGGGGCTACCAGCTTAACACACAGCATGAAATAGGGATGCGAGTTCCAGTTGAGACATTTCTGGAGATTTGTGGGTGAAGTCTAGGGAGGGTGGGGTTTGGGGGAGGGAGGGAGGGAGCTCCGTGGGGTATAATGTCATATAACCCACCCTTCAAAGCAGTCATTCTCTCCAGCAGAACTGATCTCGGTAATCTGAACATCAGTTGTGAATCTGGGGCCCCTTCTGCACCACACAGGTAGAGTGGGTAGCAGTCGAGCTAAAGTAGCCTGCTCTCCTGTTTTCCCATTTGCATGCCTCCGGAGGCACTTTTTTATTTTATTTTATTTTAATTTATTATTTGATTTTCTATACCACCCATCCCCGGAGGGCTCTGGGCTATGTACATGATAAAACAATTAAAAGTCATATATAACTATAAAGACAGAATTAATTTAAAAGACAAACAACAGACCAGCAAAAAACCAACATTTGGATGGTGACCTGGTAAAAGCTCTATGCCCCAGGGAGGAGACCAGGCCCAACAGATAGTGACCTGAATAAGATGGTATACATAGGGAGGGGGTGGCGTGGGAGGCTATCAATGACTGCCACCCTCCCCCCAAAGCCCGGTGGAACAACTCTGGCCCTTTCCCCACTTACCTTTGTCCGAGGGTTGCTGCGCGCAATTCCCAGTGCATGCAATTCCTGGCGCGCACCCCGGCTTCCCCACACAGAGCGCGGGGTCATCAAAAGGCGCCATTTCAAAAGGCACCAGGAATTAACACGCGCTGAGGGGGCGCGAGAGAGGCAGCGTCGGGGCGGCTGCGTTCTCGCCGCCCCTGAAGTGGGGAGTGCAGCTGGACCCCGCGCTACTTGAGGAGAGTAGCGCGGGGCTTAAGGTAAGTGGGGAAAGGGCCTCTGTTTTACAGGCCCTGCAGAACTGTCCAAGGTCCTGCAGGGCCCTGATAGCTGGAAGGAGAGTGTTCCACCAGGCAGGGGCCAGGCCAAGGTAGAGGCCAGCCACATCACTGAAGGGCCAGGGCAAATTTGCCTCTGCAGATCCTGTTCCTTAGCTCCCCCGCTGCACAATGGAGAAGCCTCCCCTTCCTCGGTCCTGGCTGGGCACTTCCCCACCCACCGTGCTTCTCTTTCTCCCTCCACTGACTTCAGGGATTGGGGCCTTTAAAAAACCAGATGCCTTTTGGGAGCTCAAGATGAAGAGTTGGTTTTAATACCCCCCTTTTCTCTACCTTTAAGGAGTCTCAAAATGGCTCACAGGCTTCTTCTCCTTTCCACCACAGACAGCCAGGCCGATTGTACATTGCTGCTCTATCTCACGGCGAGAGCACTGTTCTCATTACAGGTGGTGCAAAGAAACCCCCATTAAAACCGAGTAAACAGAGCTACTTGACAGAAGGAAACAGGGCAGGGTGTGGAAATGTGGCTTCTACTGCTGTTAGGAAGAAGCGAAAAAAAGGAAACAACGTTTTCAAGCTGAAATGGGAAGGCTGCCAAAACCCACAGCATCCCTATGCTAGTCGCAAAAATTGGTGGGAAAAATCAATGTCTCCTTAAAGGCTGGATCTGTGTAAAACTTTGCTGTAACAGAGCTCACGCAGCAGGCTTTCCCTTCCACTCTCCTTCCTTTTTTCATCTTACCTCAAAGGTAGATTGTAAGCCTAAAGGCCAAAAGAGAAGAGATGCTCAGAACTTCCAAGAAAATGTGTCTTTGTAAACAGCCGCCATTTTGAATCGGGGCAAAAGTTAGAGATCCTGTAACCCCTGTGTTCAGAATGGGTTGACCCAGAAAGGGGTGGAGACTCAAAGCAGCAGAAGGCTGCAAAACTGGTGAAGTTGGAGGAAGCAAGGCTACCAGGCTGGGACCTTGATGTAGTTATTTATAAGCTCTTAACACCCTGTTTAAGGTAACTGCAAAGTTGTTGGGAACTAGTGGGAAGGGAGTTTTTATTTTTGCTATATTGTAAATGTTAGAATTTATTGTTTCAGGGCTTGCTATGTATGATGGAGGAGGAGGAGGAGGAGAGTTGGTTTTTATACCCCACTTAACTTACCGAAAGGAGTCTCAACGTGGCTTACAAATTCCTTCCCTTCCTCTCCCCACAAAAGGCACCTTGTGAGGTAGGTGGGGCTGAGGTAATTCAGACAGAAGAGATTGGATATATACCCCACTTCTCTTTCCTGTTAGGAGACTCAAAGTAGCTTGCAATTACCTTCTCTTCTTCTTCCCATAGCAGACACCTTGTGAGGCAGGTTGGACTGAGAGAGTTCAGAGAGAGCTGTGACTGGCCCAAGGTCACCCAACAGGCTGCATGTGGAGGAGCGGGGAAACAAACCTGGTTCACCAGACTAGAGTCCGCCACTCTTAACCGCTATACCATGCTGGCTCTGCAGTCATTGCTGGTCCACACTGCATTCCACCCCCGCCCCCAACTAGCACCACTTATCTCAAGAACGAGTTCTTGGACTTGCTTAAGTAGATCATCCCCAGAGCTGAGAATTCCAGTTGAGAGGAGGCAACCTGCTCATTCCTCTTCTGAGTTGGCCACTTGCTCAATATGATTGGTTGTGAGGCATCAAGGGGTTATGTCCAACGTTCTACATAAGACTGTTCAATGCAACTGTTAGTGATTCCCTCCCACCAACCCAGGGGCAGAGCGAGGGGGGAAAGCGCCCAGTGCATTGGTGTGTCTTCCTTCCCTGCCATGCCAACAGCTGCCCCTGTCCCGCCCCGGAATACCCCCATCCGGGAACATCCCCGGAACGCCATCGCCACACACCCCCAGGGGCGACCCCTGGTGCGTCACGTGCCCCCCCTGCCCTCTTGGAGCTACGCCTCTGCACCAACACCCTCTCACTAACAGAGAAAAATTCACTCTAAGCCTGAAAACTTCAGGCATCAAGAAACAACTATGCTGCATAGGACTTCAGTAAGCAGTTATTAAGCTAGCTTTCTTATTTTTCTGTATCCTGTTGTTGCCGAACTGTGTTTGTTCTTATTTTAAACAGCTTTATAATTTGCTTTAATAAAACTCTATTGTGTTTTTTCAAACAGTGGGACTTTGCTGACCAAACCCAGAAGCGCTTGGATACGTTAGTGGGGCTGGCCTGCCACTGCGGGATCGTTATTTTGCTAAAAGATTGTGCAATAACAAAAGAGAGAGCTGAGTTTTCTAAAAGAGAGTTTTGCTTGTGTCTGCTTTTATCTTTTGAAGATTAAATAATAATATTCTTCCCTCTGTGTGTGTGTGGGAGGGTGGAAAATGATTATCCTTTTCCCCCACAAACATATGCATTGCAATAATGCTTTCCGGTTCTCTAGATTAGAGTCTGCCGTTCATGTGGAGGATCGGGGAATCAAACCCTGTTCGCCAGATTAGAGTCTGCCACTGATATGAATTCCAGGGGGCGGGGGGAGGGTGGAAAATGACTGTATTGCCACCCCACAAACATATGCATTGTGGTAATGCTTTTTGAAACATGAACATGTATAATGGATTGAGAAAAGGATTGGCTCTTCTCAGAGATTTTTAATAATAACTTGGAAGTAGCTTCACATCAGCACACAGCAGAAAAGCTATACATGTCTTGGAATGTAAACAAAAATGTACGCCAGGAATAAGCAACCAGTGTAAGGTGGATTCCACATGGGCCAAAAACTGTGGTGTGAAAACGGTGTGAAAACGGTGTAAACCCTTTTAAACCATTTTCACACCGCTGTTTTTGGCCCATGCAGAAATTGCCTAAGATGTTGATCCATACATCCTTACCTTCATACAGTTCTTCCTAACAAGGGAGGCAAGTATTGTCGATTCAACTGGTTGTGGTGGGTTTTCCGGGCTGTGTGGCCATGGTCTGGTGGATCTCCAGGCCACGGCCACACAGCCCGGAAAACCCACCACAACCAAGGGAGGCAAGATTTGTAGAATGAGACCTTCCTGCATTCCTCCTCTGTCACATATTACACACAAGGTGTTTGCTGTGTGGTGGAGGCAAATGTCCACTGCAGCAAGATATCTTGTACAAATGTATTTCTTCTAGCTCCGCTTTCACTTTCCACTCTCTCCAAGGCAAGCAAATCCACTTGTAGCACGGTTTTAATTTTGCTTTGCTGCCAGAGCCGGACAGATTTGCACGTGGGCACAGCTTTGCCCCGGACCTCTTCCCTCTGCCCACAGCCAGCTGGCATAGTCTTACCCGCTCTACTCCCTCACACTGCTTTATATGCTTCCCCCTCGCCCTCCTCCCTGTTGCTGACTACTTCCCAGTTCTTGTCCTGCCATATCATTTCCATTGATAGACTGATATATCAATTCTATATTGATAGATTGGTATATTAATCTATTGATAAGATTAAATATAAAAAATGAAAGATTATATTAAAAATTAAAGCACACATACGTGATAGAGAACCTGCAAGACATCGCCACCCCCCGCCCAACTGGACGCAAGCAAAAAGCCAGCTAATATGATATATGTGCTCTATTTATATGCTGGTATATGTGCTCTATTTATATGCTGTTCACCACCCTGAGCCCTCCGGGGGAGGGCGGTCTATAAACCTAATAAATGAATGAATGAATGAATGAATGAATGAATGAATGAATGAATGAATGAATGAATGACGACGACGACAATAATAATAATAATAATAATAATAATAATAATAATAATAATAATAATAATAATAATAATAATAATAATAATAATAATAATATGTAATGCCTACAAAAGGGCAGTGGAGCATAATTCCAAACATGTCCCAAAACAAAGACTCCCCAGCCAATTCTCTTTGAAGTCATGAGAACCTCACTGTACGTAATCGACCACAGGGTCGAAAATCCTTCCTCACTGATGATGAGGGGTAATATAGAAGAAGAAGAAGAAGAAGAAGAAGAAGAAGAAGAAGAAGAAGAAGAAGAAGAAGAAGAAGAAGAAGAAGAAGAAGAGGAGGAGGAGGAGGAGGAGGAGTTTGGATTTATATCCCCCCTTTCTCTCCTGCAGGAGACTCAAAGGGGCTTACAATCTCCTTGCCCTTCCCCCTTCACAACAAACACCCTGTGAGGTGGGTGGGGATGAGAGAGCTCCGAGAAGCTGTGACTAGCCCAAGGTCACCCAGCTGGCGTGTGTAGGAGTGCACAGGCTAATCTGAATTCCCCAGATAAGCCTCCACAGCTCAGGCAGCAGAGCTGGGAATCAAACCCGGTTTCTCCAGATTCGATACATGAGCTCTTAACCTCCTACGCCACTGCTGCTTCATATACATGAAGACACGAAGTTTCCATTTACAGAATCAAATCGGGTCCAGAGGAGGGCAACCAAAATGGTAAAAGGTCTGGAATCCATGCCCTATGAGGAGAGAATTAGAGAGCTGGGTATGTTTCGTTTGGTGAAGAGAAGGCTAAGAAGTGGCATGATAGCCATGTTTAGATGTTTGAAGGGTTAATGTGCTGATGGGGGAGCAAGCTTGTTTTCTGCGGCTCCAGAGACTGGAACCAGGAGTCATGGATTCAAGGTGGAGGAAAAGAGATTCTACCTAAACATCACGAAAAACTTCCCGACAGTCAGGGCTGTTTGACTGTGGAACGCACTACCTCAGAGCGTGGTGAAGTGAGGAGTCTCCTTCTTTGGAGGTTTTTAAAGAGAGGCTGGGTGGCCATCTGTCAGGAGTGTTTTGATTATGTATTCCTGCATGGCAGGGGGTTGGACTTGATGGCCCTTGGGGTCTCTTCCAACTCTATGGCTCATTCCGCACATGCAGAATAATGCACTTTCAAACTGCTTTCAGTGCTCTTTGAAGCTGTGCGGAATAGCAAAATCCACTTGCAAGCAATTGTGAAAGTGGTTTGAAAATGCATTATTTTGCATGTGCGGAAGGGGCCAATGATTCTGTGATCATTCATCCATCAAGGACAGGCATTGTCCACTCAGACTGGCAAAAGCAGCGCAGGATTTCAGCCAGAGGTCTTTTACATCACTTATTATTACATCACCGGATTGATTCCCAGCTCTGCCGCCTGAGCTGTGGAGGCTTATCTGGGAATTCAGATTAGCCTGTGCACTCCTACACACACCAGCTGGGTGACCTTGAGCTAGTCACAGCTTCTCGGAGCTCTCTCAGCCCCACCTACCTCACAGGGTGTTTGTTGTGAGGGGGGAAGGGCAAGGAGATTGTAAGCCCCTTTGAGTCTCCTGCAGGAGAGAAAGGGGGGATATAAATCCAAACTCTTCTTATTATTATTATTATTACCAGACCCATTTTTTTAAAACCTTAGATGCTGCAACATTGAGCCACAACCCCACCCCCTCTGGTCCCCCATAGAGAATCTCTACGGTGCGTGCACCACTATGTTTGGCAGAGCCACAATGCGAAAGATCTGAGAAATTCATATCAAAGTGCCCAATGTTTCCTAATTGGGTTCTTTGCTTTGAAATTTGCATATTCGATGCAAGAGAAATCAACTAAACAAATGATATTTTCCGTATGCACGTCCCTAAACATTTGTGTGAGAAAAATATTTGTACTTTTTAATGGTTTTATAATAAAACTTTTATTACAGCTTTTCATAGAACACAAAAAAGAAATATGGGCAAAGCCTGAATAATTATATCTCAAAGAAAGTCATGCGCATAATGAATAAATATGTGTTAAAAGCGACTGAGTAAATCATACAAAATATAACTGCGGATACAGCGAAAAAAATAAAGCAGTGAATTCCAGTTCATTAGTATCTGTCCTAAAAGAATTAACCACTGAAATAGGTCCACCAATACCAGAACTTTCTGTAACTTAAAGACAGAATTTTTACCGTTTTGCAATGAATTCCATCAGTTTGTTAATCAGTCAGGGGTTTTAAACAGGGTTGCCAGTCTGTCACTTGGCAATACCAGGAGAAGCTAAGGAAGAAGAGTAATTTGCAATATGTTAATATAACTTCTGGGTAAAGTCCCCCAAATGACATCACCACATTGAGCAGGGCTCTAGGAATTTCCCACATCTCTATGGTAATGACCATAGGGATTGGAGGATTTCCTAGAGCAGTGATGGCGAACCTTTTCGAGACCGAGTGCCCAAACTGCAACCCAAAACCCACTTATTTATCGCAAAGTGCCAACATGGCAATTTAACCTGAATACTGAGGTTTTAGTATAGAAAAAACGGTTGGCTCCAAGGCACACATTACTCGGGAGTAAGCTTGGAGGTAGTCGGTGGCTTTGCTTTGAAGCAACTGTGCAACGCTTCAAATGGGTGAATCACAACCCTAGGAGGGTTTACTCAGAAGCAAGCCCCATTGTCAGCAACTGAACTTACTCCCAGGTAAAGGCTCACGCTTTAGTTCTTCCCATGAATATCAGTAGGGTTTAACAGCACTTAACAGAGTTACCTACACTGTTTCCCCAAAACTAGGTCTTAGGTTTAGTGCTAATAATCTCCCTGAAATAATTGCACTATTATCACATGACAAACTCTTTGCCCTCGTGCTCATAGAGAGGGCTTTGAGTGTCACCTCTGGCACCCGTGCCATAGGTTCGCCACCACTGTCCTAGAGTGTTGCTTGAAGTTGTGATATCATTCCCGGGTCTTCCCCTGGAAGTGACGTCAATATATTGAGTTTCCTGTATTTTCCCCCAGAGCTTTGTTGGGCAAGGTGGAGCATGAAATGAAGGCCCAGCACCTGTGGTGGGCAGATGACCTAAGCTTTCAGACAGAGGAGATTTTTCCCTCCAAAAGATAATCAAAAGATAATTTGCCCCCCCCCCCCCCCCCCCCCAGTCCTAAGGAACTTCCCAGAAAGCTGTAGAGTGCCACTGTATTTTCATGCTCTACTCCTTGTCAGAAACAATTTGGCACCAGAGGCTTCTGAACAGTTTTAAAAAGGAACTAGGAAAATTTTTATAAAACTACCTCAGTTGTTTGGCATTATCACAAAGAGAAAACAAGCACATTTCAAAATCAGGCAGTTATTTACAGAGTGATGTTGGTATTTCATTTTAGATGCTTTTGCTAGCTTTGGACTTGTTCCTCTGCCCCTGGCAAGAGATTACAAGCAACTTAATTTACAGAAAGCTTTAAATGCTGTCAGTTTTCCAAAGGAATGTATAGTTCTAGCTAGGTCTGTATGCCTCCTGACACTAGAATTACTAGAATTCCTTCACCTCTAGATAGCTTGAGAGCATACTCCTACCCTGAAGTAAAATCTTAGCAGTTTAACCTAACACCAGACTAAGGACAATCTACCATATGATGATTTCTTCTTCACACGGATCATAATCAGGACTTTTCCTTCTGTCCCTCAGAAAAATCCCTTTCCTCTTTAGGTACTGACTGAATTAGAAGTCTCACTGCCTCTCCTTTACAACATATCTTTCCCAAAGATAATCAGTATCCCCGTGTGTTGGTGCTGCTTAGTTACACTTTAGCAAAGTCCTGGACTCTGCAACAGCAACTGTAGCCATAAATGAAAAGCTGACTTCTACCTTAGTGCTTATGTAACCTCTATCTGTGGGTTCTGTGGGGCAGAACTTGGAATGAGTTTGCAACAACAATTTTTAAAAACAAATGGTTTACTTTCTTAACATACAACATCAAACATCAACATTTAACATCACACTTCAAGGTCCTGTTCAGGTTTCACTTCAAGTCCTTCTAGTTACAGTCTACTGATACTGCCAAGTCCAATTCTTCTTTGCAAGTGGGTTGGCTCCTGAAGACTCCAACAGGGTGATGAACAGGGTTCAACATGATGAAGGTTTCCAGGAGAACTCTCACCCATTACAACCACAAAAAGAAACCCTGAAACAATAAACTCCAACATTTACAACATAGCAAAAACAAACAACTACCTTCCCACTAGTTCCCAACAACATTGCAGTTAACTGAACAAGGTGTTAAGGGCTTATACAACCAAGGTCCAAGTCTGGTAGCCTTGTTGTAACCTCAGCTTGTGGGTTCTGTGGGGCAGTACTTGGAATGAGTTGCAACAACAATTTTTAAACAACAAAATGGTTTACTTTTCTGTACAATTAACACTTTTAAAACATCAACATTTAACGTTACAATTCAAGGTCCTGTTCAGGTTGCATTTCAAGTCCTTCTATTTACAGTCTACTGATAATTGCAAAGTCCAAATTTCTTCTTGCAAGTTGGCTGGCTCCTGAAGACTCCAAGGGCTTGATGAACAGGTTGCAACATGATGAAGGTCTCCAGGAGAACTCTCACCCATTACAACCACAAAAGAAACCCTTAACAAGGTGTTAAGGGCTTATAGAAATCAAGGTCCGAGTCTGGTAGCCTTGCTTCTTCTGCAAAAGAGCTCTTGCAGCCTCTCTGCTGCACCGAGTCTCCACCCCTTACTGGGTCAACCCATTCTGGGCCAACCCATTCTGGGCATGGGGGTTACATTGTCTCCTCCAAAGAGCTCTGCAGCCTTGTGCTGCTCTGAGTCTCCACCCCTTTCTGGGCCAACCCATTCTGGGCATGGGGGTTACATTGTCTCCTCCAAAGAGCTCTGCAGCCTTGTGCTGCTCTGAGTCTCCACCCCTTTCAGCCAACCTAATTCTGGGCATGGGGTTACATTGTCCTCCAAAGAGCTCCTGCAGCCTTGTGCTGCTCTGAGTCTCACCCCTTTCAGCCAACCCATTCTGGGCATGGGGTTACATTGTCTCCAAAGAGCCTCCTGCAGCCTTGTGCTGCTCTTGAGTCTCCACCCCTTTCTGGGTCAACCCATTCTGGGCATGGGGGTTACATTGTCTCCTCCAAAGAGCTCTGCAGCCTTGTGCTGCTCTGAGTCTCCACCCCTTTCTGGGCCAACCCATTCTGGGCATGGGGGTTACATTGTCTCCTCCAAAGAGCTCGGCCGCCTTGTGCTGCTCTGGGTCTCCACCCCGTTCGGGGCCAACCCATTCTGGGCGTGGGGGTTACATTGTCTCCAAAGAGCTCTGCAGCCTTGTGCTGCTCTGAGTCTCCACCCCTTTCTGGGCCAACCCATTCTGGGCATCGGGTCAACATTGTCTCCTCCAAAGAGCTCTGCAGCCTTGTGCTGCTCTGAGTCTCCACCCCTTTCTGGGCCAACCCATTCTGCATGGGGTTACATTGTCTCCTCCAAAGAGCTCTGCAGCCTTGTGCTGCTCTGAGTCTCCACCCCTTTCTGGGCCAACCCATTCTGGGCATGGGGGTTACATTGTCTCCTCCAAAGAGCTCTGCAGCCTTGTGCTGCTCTGAGTCTCCACCCCTTTCTGGGCCAACCCATTCTGGGCATGGGGGTTACATTGTCTCCTCCAAAGAGCTCTGCAGCCTTGTGCTGCTCTGAGTCTCCACTCCTTTCTGGGCCAACCCATTCTGGGCATGGGGGGTTACATTGTCTCCTCCAAAGAGCTCTGCAGCTGCTCTGAGTCTCCACCCCTTTCAGCCAAACTCCATTCTGGGCATGGGGGTTACATTGTCTCCTCCAGAGCTCTGCAGCCTTGTGCTGCTCTGGAGTCTCCACCCCTTTCAGCCAACCCATTGGGGTTACATTGTCTCCCTCCAAAGAGCTCTGCAGCCCTTGTGCTGCTCTGAGTCTCCACCCCTTTCTGGAGCCAACCCATTCTGGGCATGGGGTTACATTGTCTCCTCCAAAGAGCTCTGCAGCCTTGTGTTGCTCTGAGTCTCCACCCCCTTTCTGGGCCAACCCATTCTGGGCATGGGGGTTACATTGTCTCCTCCAAAGAGCTCTCTGCAGCCTTGTGCTGCCTTGAGTCTCCACCCCTTTCTGGGCCAACCCATTCTGGGCATGGGGGTTACATTGTCTCCTCCAAAGAGCTCTGCAGCCTTGTGCTGCTCTGAGTCTCCACCCCTTCTTAACAACCCATTCTGGGCATGGGGGTTACATTGTCCTCCTGCAGCCCTGCAGCCTTGTGCTGCTCTGAGTCTCCACCCCTTTCTGGGCCAACCCATTCTGCATGGGGGTTACATTGTCTCCTCCAAAGAGCTCTGCAGCCTTGTGCTGCTCTGAGTCTCCACCCCTTTCTGGGCCAACCCATTCTGGGCATGGGCTGGCATTGTCTCCTCCAAAGAGCTCTGCAGCCCTTGTGCTGCTCTGAGTTCCACCCTTTCTCTGGCCAACCCATTCTGGGCATGGGGTTACATTGTCTCCTCCAAGGCTCTGCAGCCCCTTGTGCTGCTCTGAGTCTCCCACCCCTTTCTGGGCCAACCCATTCTGGGCATGGGGTTGGCATTGTCTCCTCAAAGGCTCTGCAGCCTTGTGCTGCTCTGGAGTCTCACCCTTTCTGGAGCCAGCCCATTCTGGGCATAGGAGTTGTCTCCTCCAAGAGCTCTGCAGCCTTGTGCTGCTCTGAGTCTCCACCCCTTTCTGGGCCAACCCATTCTGGGCATGGGGGTTACATTGTCTCCTCCAAAGAGCTCTGCAGCCTTGTGCTGCTCTGAGTCTCCACCCCTTTCTGGGCCAACCCATTCTGGGCATGGGGGTTACATTGTCTCCTCCAAAGAGCTCTGCAGCCTTGTGCTGCTCTGAGTCTCCACCCCTTTCTGGGTCAACCCATTCTGGGCATGGGGTTACATTGTCTCCTCCAAAGGCTCTGCAGCCTTGTGCTGCTCTGAGTCTCCACCCCTTTCTGGGTCAACCCATTCTGGGCATGGGGTTACATTGTCTCCTCCAGCAGCTCTGCAGCTTGCTGCTCTGAGTCTCCACCCCTTTCTGGAGCCAACCCATTCTGGGCATGGGGTTACATTGTCTCCCTCCAAGAGCTCTGCAGCCCTTGTGCTGCTCTGAGTCTCCACCCCTTCTGGAGCCAACCCATTCTGGGCATGGGGTTACATTGTCTCCCTCCAAAGAGCTCTGCAGCCTTGTGCTGCTCTGAGTCTCCACCCTTTCTGGGCCAACCCATTCTGGGCATGGGGTTACATTGCCTCCAAAGAGCTCTGCAGCCTTGTGCTGCTCTGAGTCTCCACCCCTTTCTGGGCCAACCCATTCTGGGCATGGGGTTACATTGTCTCCTCCAAAGAGCTCTGCAGCCTTGTGCTGCTCTGAGTGCCATTCTTGGGCATGGGGGTTGGCATTGTCTCCTCCAAAGAGCTCTGCAGCCTTGTGCTGCCTTGAGTCTCCACCCCTTTCACAAACCCATTCTGGGCATGGGGGTTACATTGTCTCCCTCCAAGAGCTCTGCAGCCTGTGCTGCTCTGAGTCTCCACCCCTACTGGGTCAACCCATTCTGGGGCATTGGGGTTACATTGTCTCCTCCAAAGAGCTCTGCAGCCTTGTGCTGCTCTGAGTCTCCCCCACCCTTTCTAGGCCAACCCATTCTGGGCATGGGGTTACATTGTCTCCTCCAGCAGCTCTGCAGCCTTGTGCTGCTCTGAGTCTCCACCTTTCTTGGGCCAACCCATTCTGGGCATGGGGGTTACATTGTCTCCTCCAGAGCTCTGCAGCCTTGTGCTGCTCTGAGTCTCCACCCTTTCTGGAGCCAACCCATTCTGGGGCATGGGGTTACATTGTCTCCCTCCAAAGAGCTCTGCAGCCTTGTGCTGCTCTGAGTCTCCACCCCTTTCTGGGCCAACCCATTCTGGGCATGGGGGTTACATTGTCTCCTCCAAAGAGCTCTGCAGCCTTGTGCTGCTCTGAGTCTCCACCCTTTCAAGCTACAACTCCATTCTGGGCATGGGGTTACATTGTCTCCCTCCAAAGAGCTCCTGCAGCCTTGTGCTGCCTCTGAGTCTCCACCCCTTTCACAACCCATTCTGGGCATAGCATTGTCTCCTCCAAGAGCTCTGCAGCCTTGTGCTGTTCTGAGTCTCCCACCCCCTTTCTGGGCCAACCCATTCTGGGCATGGGGTTGGCATTGTCTCCTCCAAAGCAGCTCTGCAGCCTTGTGCTGCTCTGAGTCTCCACCTCTTTCTGGGCCAACATTCTGGGCATGGGGGGTTACATTGTCTCCAAAGAGCCTGCAGCCTTGTGCTGCTCTGAGTCTCCACCCTTTCTGGGTTCTGGGCATGGGGGTTACATTGTCTCCTCCAAAGAGCCTCTGCAGCCTTGTGCTCTGAGTCTCCACCCCTTTCTGGGCCAACCCATTCTGGGCATGGGGGTTACATTGTCTCCTCCAGCAGAGCTCTGCAGCTCCAGGTTGCTCTGAGTCTCCACCCCTTTCTGGGCCAACCCATTCTGGGCATGGGGTTGTGTCTCCTCCAAAGAGCTCTGCAGCCCTTGTGTTGCTCTGAGTCCTCCACCCCTTTCTGGCCAACCCATTCTGGGCATGGGGTTACATTGTTCCCTCTAAAGAGCTCTGCAGCTCCAGGCTGCTCTGAGTCTCCACCCTTCTGGGCCAACCCATTCTGGGCATGTAGGGGTTGGCATTGTCTCCTCCAAAGAGCTCTGCAGCGTTGCCTTGAGTTCCACCCCTTTCTGGGCCAACCCATTCCTGGGCATGGGGGTTGGGCATTGTCTCCTCCAAAGAGCTCTGCAGCCCCAGGCTGCTCTGAGTCTCCACCCTTTCTGGGCCAACCCACTTGGGCATGGGGTTACATTGTCTCCTCCAAAGAGCTCTGCAGCCTTGTGCTGCTCTGAGTCTCCACCCCTTTCTGGGCCAACCCATTCTGAGCATGGGGGTTACATTGTCTCCTCCAAAGAGCTCTGCAGCCTTGTGCTGCTCTGAGTCTCCACCCCTTTCTGGGCCAACCCATTCTGGGCATGGGGGTTACATTGTCTCCTCCAAAGAGCTCCTGCAGTGCTGCTTTGGGTCTCCACCCCTTACTGGGTCAACCCATTCTGGCATGGGGGTTACATTGTCTCCTCCAAAGAGCTCTGCAGCCCCAGGCTCCTTGAGTCTCCACCTCTTTCACAACCCATTCTGGGTGGCTGGCATTGTCTCCTCCAAAGAGCTCTGCAGCCTTGTGCTGCTCTGAGTCTCCACCCCTTTCTGGGCCAACCCATTCTGAGCATGGGGGTTACACTTACTGTATTCATCCTGGGTGCAAAACCGGGGCACACTCTGCATGGACCAAAAACAGCACCCCCGGCACAGTAAAAAACACCGTTCCTGGCAGCACTGTTCTTTCCCCCCACCCCAACTGGTGGGGAAATGCTGCTTTGTCAAACTCACTCAATGAGCAATGGTATTTAAAACAGCTTTGTGCACCTGTCTTCTCTCCCCGCGCAGCTCCGTAGGGAGGTGGAGGCATGCCCACGCTGCCCTCTGACCCCTGGAGTATTGCCGTGGCTGGGGGCATGTCCAGTGGTGGGATCCAAAAATTTTAGCAACAGGTTCCCATGGTGGTGGGATTCCAACAGTGGCGTAGCGCCAATGGGGCTGGGCGGGGCACGACGGGGGCGTGGCCGGGCATTCCGTGGGCGGGGCATTCATAATTTCTCTGTGACTGTAAAAAACTCTTATTGTAAAAAAAAAAGTTCCTAATTTCCAGCTGGTATCAATCTTTCAGTCCATCATTTAAACTCATTCTAGCAAGTCCTATCGTCTCCTGCCAACAGAAACAACCACTTCTCCTCTCATGGACTGCCTGTCAAATGCTTAATACTTTCAAATGCTTAATTTTGTTTCTAGAAATCAAAAGAAGGGCTACTTTCCTTAAACAAGGAACTTGACCATATTTCTAAAACATGTTTTTGAAACAGCCCAACAGGGGGAATGGTCCCGTTTTCTACCTTTGCTAACCAGCCACATAGGAAACAACAGGACTTGATGATTTTTGGACCTAATGGAATTTCTAACGGAAAAGCGGACCCAATTAGTAACCCCCTCTCGGCACACACAAATAATTAGTCACCCACTCTCGGGAACTGGTGAGAACCTGCTGGATCCCGCCTCTGGGCATGTCCCTGTGGAACTCTGCAGGGAGAGAAGGTAGGTATTTAAAAAAACAGGAGGTGCCTCCACAGACCTCGGCTGCTCCGGGGCTGCCCACACGAAGTGTGAGAACAGTCCCGGGACTCCACCGGCATCAGGTATGCCAGTGTGCAGCCGCTTCACCGGCCCATGTGCAACAGGCCAAAGACTTGTGGCTGTTTTCCATTTCCTAGAAATTTTAACTAGTGCAGAAAAGATAAGATTTATTCATTCATTTCTTCTTGAAAGTGCCCTAATAATGATGACGATATTCTGTTGAATTATGTTACTATCTTATAGATTGGAATCTAACAATATGGCACATACTTATACATTTATTATGTTGTGGAGCTTCGAGTTGTCTGTTGCCGTGTTCTAGTGATGTTCTCCTGACGTTTCGCCTGCATCTGTGGCTGGCATTTTCAGAGGATCTGATCCTCTGAAGATCTGATCTGATCATCAGATCCTCTGAAGATGCCAGCCACAGATGCAGGCGAAACGTCAGGAGAGAATGCTGCTAGAACACGGCCAGACAGCCCGGAAACCACACAGCATCCCAGTGATTCCGGCAGTGAAAGCCTTCGACAATACATTATATATTTACTATGTATGATAACATGCCTCCTGACACTGACAGCCTCTCCAAAAAGGGATGAATTAGCAGAGAGATACTGTAACTTCAATAGTATCATGTACCATCTATGTACAGTAAAAGCTTTATTAACCAGCAACCGCTCAACTGGAAAGCTTAGTTAACCACTTGGTGGTTAAGTGACTCGGTAGGCTGTAAGCGCTTTCTTAACCAGTGCATTTGACTAATCAACTGCGACCTCAATTCCCTGTGGATTTAGCAAGGCCTTTACCATATTCATGTTAAAGGAAATGTTCGTGCTCTTAGAAGCTCTTGTTTAAAATGTTGGTTTATCCCAAATTGAATTCTAGGCATCATTAGGAACTTGTAGAGCCAGAGTGGTGTAGTGGTTAAGAGCAGGTTGATTCTAATCTGGAGAACCGGGTTTGATTCTCCACTTGAGTGGCGGAGGCTTATCTGGGGATCCAGATCTGTTGTGTCTGTGTCTGTTGTGGGGAAAGGAAGGGAAAGGAGCTTGTAGGTCACCTTGAGTCTCCTTATAGGACAGAAAAGTGGGATATAAATCCAAAATCATCACCATCATCATAATCATCATCACAATCTTCTTCTTCTTCTTCTTCTTCTTCTTCTTCTTCTTCTTCTTCTTCTTCTTCTTCTTCTTCTTCTTCTTCTTCTTCTTCTTCTTCTTCTTCTTCCTGCTCTTTCTACTTTGCTTTCAATGTCTTCAACATCCTTTCTAGCACTCACAAAAATGAGCATGAAACTCATCTATTACTTTTGATGCAATACTAAATAGTCATATAGAAACTGTTTCCATTTCTCTCACAATTACTTAGATGCCTATCATAACCATAAATCTGATAGCACTGTTCTGTGGGAGAAATTCTATGATTGTATCTGCTTCATCGCTTGGAAGGACGGAGCCAGTCTCTTATATTTCTCTCTAACTGCTACTGTGCATGTCTGCTTACAAAACAGCAGACTCGGTAGCAGCAGCTGAAGGAGGAGGAGGAGGAGGTGTTTGGATTTATACCCACATGTAAGGAGACTCAAAGTGACTTATAAGCTTCTCCCCTTCCTCTCCCCACAACAGACCCCTTGTGAGATAGGTGGGGCTGAGAGAGTTCTGAGAGAACTGTGACTAGCCCAAGGTCAAAATATATATATAGTGATCCAGAGACAGTATCTTGTTAAAAGAAAGGAAGAGCTCTAGTAAGTGAATATACCAATCTAGGGAATGAGGTACACTAGTTGTACATACCAGAACGACAACTCTTAATCAACAACATATTACACACAATAACAACAACAACAACAACAACAACAACAACAACGAACAATATACACATAGAGGACCCCAAATATAATAATATAATAATATAATATTAAGTCTTTGTAACGGAGTAAGAGATCCACTAATGATCCTCTATGTGTATATTGTTCATTGTTCAATATATTGTATATTGTTCATTGTTTTGTTGTTGTTGTTGTTGTTGTTGTTGTGTATAATATGCTGTTGATTAAGAGTTGTTGTTCTGGTATGTAGATGTTTGAATTATTTTCATTAAAATAGATTGGGATATTTCGCACTAGAGCCAGACCGGTTCTTTTCCTTTCTTTTAACTAGCCCAAGGTCACCCAGCAGGAATGTAGCAGTGCGGAAACACATCTGGTTCACGTAAAGTGCTTTGCCCTCTTGTTGCCTACAATTGATATCAGATTTGCCTAAGTCAAAATAAGTCAAAATGAAGGAGAAAGAATCTTAGGGAACTTTCATACATGCTGAAAAAGGCACTCCTGATCAACTTTCAGGGCACTCTGCAGATGGATTTTACCATTTGACGTGGCAAAATCCACTTGCAAACCGTGGTTAAAGTGCATAAACAGTGGACTGAGACAGAGGTGGGATCCAGCAGGTTCTCACCAGTTCCTGAGAGTGGGTTACTAATTATTTGTGTGTGCCAAGAGGGGGTTACTAATTGGGTCCGCTTTTCCGTCTCCATGCCCTCGCCTCCCCGAGAGGCATACTGCCTTTGAACGTGAAGGTTCCATATAGCAATTGCGACTAATAATGTAACTCCCTGAACTGGGTTAATCAGGTACTGCAATTCATTGATTCTCAGCCTTTCATACCATTTATCTCACCAGTCTCTATTAAAGAACCTGCGTGTTTCACCATTGCTGTACTCGGAATAAAAATCCAAACTCTTCTCCTTCAATTTGCTGCTGGTCTCAGCAAGGCCTTGGGGCCAGCTTTAAACTACAGGCTTCCAACCTGCAGGAAATGGCACCAGTGACTCCTGCCCCCTTGTGTCCCCATGGCTACATTAGTGATGCCAGCGCAGCTCTGCAGTGGTCGAGACTTCTTCTTCTTCTTCTTCTTCTTCTTCTTCTTCTTCTTCTTCTTCTTCTTCTTCTTCTTCTTCTTCTTCTTCTTCCTCCTTCTTCCTCCTTCTTCCTCCTTTGTGAGTTGGGGCATTTTCTATAATGTGATGATGATTTAGAAATGACCTGGTGCAAAAAAAATTGGGGGGGTCGTGGTGGGGTGGCTGCCCTTGGGAGGGGGTTTTGCCCAGGGCTCAGGTTGGCTTAGGTACGCCTCTGCCCCCTATGCTGAGGCGGGGCTGGCGAGGGAACCTGTTACTAAAATTTTTGGATCCCACCACTGACTGAGAGTGCATTATTCAGCATTTTAAGAGAATGACCTTAATGTACAAATTCCTAATGCGGCCTAGAATTCAATTTGTAATGACTCAGTCTTAATGGGGGGGGGGGGGGGGGGGGGCACTGCATCTTGAAGGCAGCACAGGGCTATGCAGACATGTTTGCCTCCTCCGCCGGTCCAAGGGACACTCTCACTGGTGGAGTGGTCAAAGGCGCTGGCAGCTGGCCCCCCTCCAACTCCATGGCAGTGAAACCCAGAGGTCTCGACCATTGCAAAGCTGTGCTGGCATCACTAACGTAGCCATGGGGACACGAGGGGGCTGGAGTCACTTGTGCCATTTCCTGCAGGTTGGAAGCCTGTAGTTTAAAGCTGGCCCCAAGGCCTTGCTGAGACCAGCAGCAAATTGAAGAAGGAGAAGAGTTTGGATTTATATTCCGACTTTCTCTCCTGTAAGGAGACTCAAGGTGGCTGACAAGCTCCTTTCCCTTCCCCTCCCCACAACAGACACCTGGTCAGGTAGGTGGGTCTGAGAGAGGTCTGAGAGAACTGTGACTAGCCAAAAGGTCACCCAGCAGGAATGTCGGAGTGTGGCAACACATCTTGTTCACCAGATAAACCTCTGCCACTCAGGGGGAGGAGTGGGGAATCAAACCTGGTTCTCCAGATTAGAATCCACCTGCTCTTAACCACAACACCACACTGGCTCTCGAAGGGTGAGCAGCACTAGTCCTGTACTGTTGACTCTGTCCGCCCACAAACTCCCCCTGATTTGGGATGGAACTTGGGGGCAGAGTCAATAATAAAACACTAGCCAGTCAGACTTTGGGGGTCAGTTTGCTGCTACAATTCTCAGCTTGTGCATTGGACCTGCTTTTAAACCAGAAGCTGCATCGCTGGCAGTTGCCTGGCATAGCGCCTCTTAGTCGCTGCAAAGCACCTGATCTCTAAGCCCCACCCACTGTGGACAGTGGCCCATAAGCCACAAGAGGCAGAGCAGGAGGATCCTCCTACAGGAGAGATAGTCGGAATATAAATCCAAACTCTTCTCCTTCTTCAATTTGCTGCTGGTCTCAGCAAGGCCTTGGGGCCAGCTTTAAACTACAGGCTTCCAACCTGCAGGAAATGGCACCAGTGACTCCTGCCCCCTTGTGTCCCCATGGCTACATTAGTGATGCCAGCGCAGCTCTGCAGTGGTCGAGACTTCTTCTTCTTCTTGTTCTTCTTGTTCTTCTTGTTCTTCTTGTTCTTCTTGTTCTTCTTGTTCTTCTTCTTCTTCCTCTTCCTCCTCCTCCTTCTTCTTCCTCCTTCTTCCTCCTTCTTCCTCCTCCTCCTTCCTCCTCCTTCTTCCTCCTCCTCCTCCTCCTCCTCCTCCTCCTCCTCCTCTTCTTCTTCTTCTTCTTCTTCTTCTTCTTTCACCTTTGGAGGTAGGTGGGGCAGTAGTGCAAAGGTGCCATCTCCAACCACTTTCAGGATGAGGATTGGGCCACCTGTCTGTCGCTGTCCAAGGTCTCAGAAGGTTATAACTCTACTTCGTGTTGCACTGTTAAGAGACTACAAGAATTCCTCACCTCATGGTAAGAGCTCCCAGTTAACAAACCTGCTCAGCCTTTGATGTGCGTGAACCCAACTCCTCTGATGAAACTATGTGCTATTCAACAAAAGACCATTAAAACGACGTAAAGTAGCAATTTTCTAAATGTGCTGTTTTGAATCATATATCCACAGTTTAGCTTAGCTTGGCTTTGTTTTTGAACGGCGTGTCAGAGATGCCCGCAAGGCAATTAGCTTAATGAGACTGTAAAGTATGTTAGTGCCTCTTAACAAGCTCAGGGTTGTTGTCACCAAACTACTTTGAAGCCGGTGTCTTTGGCTGCACTGTAGCCTGGGTTCCTTGAATGATGAAAGAGATCACCTGACAGATAGGCTTTAATAGGTCAATAAATCATATTAGATAGAAGGGAAATATAGTCTACTGCTCCGAAAATGCTCTGCTCTGAAACTTGGGTCACTGGAATGTAATTAACGTCTGAATAGACACACGACTGACATTTCACCTCTCCCAAATGAAGTGCCTCCTTTTGTATCTATTCACATCGAGCCTTCCCAAACAGGGGTGTAATTTTTAAAAAATCTGTTGCAGATAATAATTAAAAAATCCGTTGCAGAACCCCCAATTACAGGCTGAATGAAACTCAAGAAGAAGAAGAAGAAGAAGAAGAAGAAGAAGAAGAAGAAGAAGAAGAAGAAGAAGAAGAAGAAGAAGAAGAAGAAGAAGAAGAAGAAGAAGAAGAAGAAGAAGAAGAAGAAGAAAGAAGAAGAAGAAGAAGAAGAAGAAGAAGAAGAAGAAGAAGAAGAAGAAGAAGGAGGAAGAGGAGGAGGAGGAGGAGGAGGAGGAGGAGGAGGAGGAGGATGGATGGATGGATGGATGGATGGATGGATGGATGGATGGATGGATGGATGGATGGATGGATGGATGGATGGATGGATGGATGGATGGATGGATGGATGGATGGATGGATGGATGGATGGATGGATGGACCTTTCTCTCCTGTAAGGAGACTCAAAGTGGCTTACAAGCTCCTTTTCCCTCCTCTCCCCACAACTGAAACCTTGTAGGTAGATTGGTTGTTTTTTGTGGTGGTGGTCTGGTAGTTTTTGTTCCTAATGCTTCTGCTACATCTATGGCTGGCCTCTTCAGAGGCAGGTCACGGTAGGATATGTTCCCCTCCGTGACACAGTGTGGAGTGTCTTGTCCACCTCACCAGGGGCGGGGGGGGGGAGGTTTTACCATAGAGTTTCCAACGAGTCCTAGAGCTACACTTTGTCATTCGCAGGTTACTCTAGGAATTACCAGGAACTCTCTGGTGGGAACTTCTTAGGTAAGCCTTCTTTCTCTAATTTTCTTCCTGGGACTCTGCCACCCACAACTCTCCCACCAGTTGCTCGGTAACCTTGGTATGACCAGGTATTTCTTTTTTCCTACATGTGAATGCTACATATTCAGGACACTTCTCTGAAGAAGCAGGGAGGTGATTTTTGCAGTGCTCAGTATCTTTGCTGTGCATTGGATATGCCTTCTTACCCACAATTGTGCATTATATTATACATCCAAAAGCATTAACTGGAATGTAGAACCGAATCAACACCACACATTTACATGCACATTTTAACTGTGTATCTTGTTGCCGTTCAAAAGTCATAACAGTTGCTGAATAATCTGCTGTAGACACAAATATAGTGGTCAGCTGCTATTTGGGCGGCATTCTGTTAAATCAATTTGCACAGTGGATTGTGCAAATAAGCTACTGTTGGGGGCAAGAAGGGGCTGCTTTTGAAGATTTCAGCTGGTAGAAGAAGAAGAAGAAGAAGAAGAAGAAGAAGAAGAAGAAGAAGAAGAAGAAGAAGAAGAAGAAGAAGAAGAAGAAGAAGAAGAAGAAGAAGAAGAAGAAGAAGAAGAAGAAGAAGAAGAAGAAGAAGAAGAAGAAGAAGAAGAAGGAGGAGGAGGAGGAGGAGGAGGAGGAGGAGGAGCAGGAGCAGGAGGAGGAGGAGGAGCAGGAGCAGGAGCAGGAGCAGGAGGAGCAGGAGGAGAAGGAGCAGGAGCAGGAGCAGGAGCAGGAGCAGGAGCAGGAGCAGGAGCAGGAGCAGGAGCAGGAAGAGTTGCTGCTGCTGCTGCTGCTGCTGCTGTTGTTGTTTGGATTTATACCCCGCATTTCTCTCCTGTAAGGAGACTCAAGGTGGATTACAAGCTCCTTTCCCTTCCTCTCCCCACAACAGACGCCTTGTGCGGTAGGTGGGGCTGAGAGAGTTCAGAGAGAATTGTGACCAGCCCAAGGTCACCCAGCAGGAATGTAGGAGTGCGGAAACACATCTGGTTGCTCTGCCTAACCTAACTCACAAGGTTGTTGTGAAAATAAAACACAAGCCAAACAGCATAACTGCATACAACTGCTGAGGTTAGGGGCATGGTGCCCCCTGAGATCTGGAAATCTGCGTAAAAAAAACTTTGGCCCTCCCTTCGTACTGGAGAATAAGTCTATTTTTTCCTTTTTCTTTTAATTTTAAAAAAGAAATTGTGCATGTCTGTGGTATTAAGAGAAAATGTTGATATTACATAATACTATACAGATATTTAATTAATTTTCTGGGTTGCGAAACGTTTTTCGTGTCTTCTTCTGGCCTCCGCGTGTCTTCTGCAGCTTCCGCAAAACTCCCAAAGAAATCCCGTTTAATTTCTTATGATGACCCACAATGGGGACCGTTGCAACGTGGACAGAATGACTGTACAGCCTTAAGTTCCTTAGAGGAAGGGCAGGATGGAAATAGCCAGATTGCTCTCCTGTCCTTTTAACACCATTTAGCATTTCCTGACACACATATAATCTACTCTCAGAAAGAAAGAGGGCTGTTTATATCCCTCCTGAACTGATAAGCTCGCCCAGTTTCTCCCCTAACAACAGAAGTTTGCATCAGCAATTTTCTGCATATTTCATTACTTGGCAGTGATGATTGTGCTCTGCAGTAGTATCCTACAGCAATATTTCTGCGTTCCTGGCAGCTCGAATGCTCGGGCTCCATCTTCTTTCAAGGGAACTCACACGTCTTCCATGCATTTTCATTTTTTGCAAAGGTTCCGAGCGACCCGTTTGCAGTTCCAGGAATTGGCTGCGTGCAAATCGTCATTTATTTAAAAATGGGATTGATTCCTCTTCTGAGCAGCAGCAACATAGTGGTTAAGAGCAGGTGCATTCTAATCTGGAGGGACCGGGTTTGATTCCTCGCTCTGCCGCCTGAGCTGTGGAGGCTTATCTGGGGAATTCAGATTAGCTTGTGCACGCCAACACGCGCCAGCTGGGGGACCTTGGGCTAGTCACAGCTGTTCTGAGCTCTCTCAGCCCCACCCACCTGACAGGGTGTTTGTTGTGAGGGGGGAAGGGAAAGGAGTTTGTAAGCCCCTTTGAGTCCTCTTACTAGAGAGAAAGGTTTCTTCTTCTTCTTCTTCTTCTTCTTCTTCTTCTTCTTCTTCTTCTTCTTCTTCTTCTTCTTCTTCTTCTTCTTCTTCTTCTTCTTCTTCGTCTTCTCCTTCTCCTTCTCCTTCTCCTCCTCCTCCTCCTCCTCCTCCTCCTCTTCTTCTTCTTCTTCTTCTTCTTCTTCTTCTTCTTCTTCTTCTTCTTCTACTACTACTACTACTACTACTACTACTACATAAGTGGAAGTGATGTCACAACATCACCAGACACTCTAACATCCACATGAAACTCTATGGCAAAACTCTATGGTAGAGTTTGGGGTAAGTAAATGCTTATGTATCCTGCAAAGTCAGTGATATCCACTTCCAGAGGTCCAGCTGGAAATGACATCATGATGTCATGGGGCTCTGTTCTGGCCCCTGCACTCAAATCCCCCCCCCCCACTACCACTCAGTGGAATAAGGGCAGGAAGGAGATGGGGGCAGGGGTTTCTTGGCCTTCATGTGACTAACGGCAACCCAATTACCACCTCATGCTGCTGCTGGTTGAATACTCCGGGCCTCGGGCAGAGCAGGGAGGGAAGAAAACTCCAGCAAGAGCAATCTGGCTTGTGTTAATTATCACTGCGAGTGGGCTGAGGCATGCCTGAGGGCACAGCCGAGCTGCGAGAGCCAAGCAGAGATGTGGCTCCCTCCGCCTTGCCAATCAATGGAAACTGCCTTAAGTATCCAGCCCTGGGATCGAGAGGTCTTTCAAGGGAAGAGGGCCGGCCCGTCTGTTTTGGTGCGCACAAAGCTTCTAATTAACAAAGTTTGAGGAAGGCAGCCTGCTTCTTCGGCCTGAGGAGAATCGACAACTCCAGAGAGATGTCAGCGAGGTGCCTAGTTTTTCTGACGACTTTCATCAGCTGGCCAGGATGGGAGGGGGGGGATATTGCTGACCCTTTAATGGAGGTTTAATGACTGGAAACGGTCAACGGAAGCTGTTCACAGCAGGGAGATTAAATAGAATCACCTGGTAATTACTGCAGGCCAAACTGGTGTAAGAGGACCAGACAGAAGGGACCGGTTCCAGAGCTGAAAACCCTCCTGCCATTAAGATAGCATGAGGGAACCTCGTTACCCGGGGGACGGCACATTCCTTGCCCATCTCTAGTAATGGAACCACCACTAGGGATGATCATAAAATCCTACTGGATCAGTGACCAACTACATTTCTTCTGGATCGCTCCATGGATTAAATCCCAGCCTAGGAAGTTCCGATGAGCTGTCTGGACTGAAGAAAACCAAATAAATACTGTTGTCAATCTTATTAAGCAAGCCTTTATTGGCATAGGCAGCAGTACAACAATAATAAAAACAGATTAAAAAGCATATACAATACAGGATATACATGTTAGGATGAAGGAAATCTACTGGCATTTAAAGATTTCCAGGAGAAAGTCTGCCACTATCATACAGAGAGAAGGATCAGGGTTGTCCAACAAGTAGTGTAATCTATCGGGGAGATCAGGTAAATGTAAAGGAGTGAGATTCACATACTTGGATCTGATTTCCTTGAATCTGGGACAGTGTAGTAATTGGTGGGCCAGAGATTCAACTGAGCCATCGTTACATGGGCACAATCTTTTAGCCTTTTCTTGCTTATTAAATCTGCCATGTAACAAGGCAGAAGGCATAACATTAAACCTGGCGAGCACTATGGCTCTCCTTGGAACAGGGTTTATTAAGCAATACAGGTAGTATGCCCGTTCAAATGGGAGAGAAAAATACAGGGGGGGAGCACGTTTTCTTGGCTGCAGTCAATCTTAGTTGTGATAATTGTGATAATCATATCACACTTCTTATAAATGCAGAGTTTGCGCAATAAATGCAGAGGCAGTTGCTTAGTGAAAATAAAGTTTACTAGCTATAAAAGAAGGGACAGGTAGACTTGGATCCAAAAATATGCAGATACCTTTCGGACTGGCTCGCTCCATTAGCTAGCTTTTGCTTGGCTATCCCATGGGTAATAATCTACTAGAGAGCATGTGCAGAGAGAGAACAAAGAATATATACCTATATCCTATGTGCGGACCTGCATGTATTTCATGCTGGGTCTTATTGACCAATAGGGGTCAATTACCTGGTCACTGACTTCTGACCTCACTAACTAATTAGCATGCACAACGTTAACTCCTTCGGGTGCTGTGTAGTTTCCGGGCTGTATGACCGTGTTCTAGCAGCATTCTCTCCTGACGTTTCGCCTGCATCTGTGGCTGGCCTCTTCAGAGGATCTGAAGAGGCCAGCCACAGATGCAGGCGAAACG